>NC_044990.1:53548900-53848900 GCF_008728515.1 Papio anubis | reverse complement strand
TTGGTAGTTCACCTCAGACCTTAGCATAGAATGTTACAAAAGCAGAAATGTGTTTGAGATCTGTTTCATGACATGAAACATTTTATTGTAATGTTTGAGCTTTGCTTGTTTCATCCTTTCCGGCTATTCCCCCCAAGTCCTCCCCAAAATAATAAACAAACCCGACAGTACTGAAGCACCCCCTTAATGAAGGCTGAATTTTATGTCCCCTGTTGTTTTTAATACCTGTAGAGAATGCCAGGTATTAAATGTTTGCTTCCTGACATTATTTTAAGTACATATGCTTGCTTGCTTCCTGATTTTATTTTAATTTTTCTTCCCATTATAGTCTATTCCCTTCTTTGGCCCTTCCTCCTGTTAGTAAATTGTCAGAGGAGTATTTACCAAAGTATATCAGAAATCTATCACGTATAGTTCAAAAAATGAATTCATGAAAAAGTGATTTAGCATTTTCTTTTTGTTCTTCTAAGCAACATAAAACAAGAATACGGAAGTGTGGGCTTTCAAGACTTTTCACTTAAACAGTGAATAAAGCACAGCTATAAATGTGTGAAGGATGCAAAGATCAGTGACCCAGGGATCCTAGCTCTTACAGGATCTTGCAAGTCTAGCGAAAGAGGTCAGTGATTATGAGTAATTTAAGTGTGAGTATCGGGGCAAGTGCCGAGGGAGGTCTAAATACAAAAGGAGCCAGCTTTAAGCTTCAAGCTTCAAGCCTGAGCAGCAGTGGTGTGAGGTTCACTAGCTGCTCTGATAGTTCCATGTTCTTTTTTTCTTTTTCTATTTTAATATTTAATTTAAAAATAGAGATAGGGTCTTGCTGTGTTGGCCAGGCTGGTCTTGAACTTGAGTCTAGGCTGGACTCAAGTGATCCTCCCGCTTTGAACTCCCAAAGTGCTGAGATTACAGGCATAGGTCACTGTACCCAGCTTGAAAATTCCATCTGAATAATATTGTTGATATATACAGCAGATACTTAAAAGTTTATATTTTGAAGATATTCACTCTCTTTTTTTTTTTTCTTCTGAGACAGTCTCTTGTCTTCCAGGCTGGAGAACGATGGCATAATCATAGCTAACTGCAGCCCTGAACTCTCAGGCTCAAGCAGTAGTTCTACCTTAGCCTCCTGAGTAGCTGGGACTACAGGCATGCACCACCATGCCCAGCTATTTTTTTGTGTGTGTTTTTTCCAGGCAGAGTCTCCCCATGTTGCCCGGGCTGATCTCAAACTCCTGGGCTTGAGCAATCTACCTGCCTCAGCCTTCCAAAGTTCTGGGATTACAGGTGTGAGCCACTGTGCCTGGCCAATATTCATTCTTTCTACTTTTGTTTAAAGCTTTTTGTTTTGGGGATGCTTTTTCTTTCATTTAGTTTTGGACATGAATAGTCTCTTGTGGTTATTAAGAGACATGGGATTGCACAAGGTTGCTTCCAAACCTGTGTAGGTATTTGCTCCAACAGGTAAGAAATTGAGCCAGTGGCTGAATAGTTCCTGAGTCTCATACCAGTGTTGCTAGGGAATAAATTCAATGCAAGGTGAATAAGAACAGGTAATTTGATTTATATGTGTTTATCCTGATGTGTCTAGAATCACAGTCTTTAATATAGCCAATAGCAAAAAGGGTTGAATTGACCTCTTCCCATTCGTTAGCTGGATACATGTTTTCTGTGAAACCACTGAGTAATTTCACTTATGGTTATTTTAATAAGCGGACTTGATCTGTGACTTAAGCATTATCAAAAAGGATTTTTTCCCTTTTCTACATATCCTCCCCAACACTTGTGGTCTCTTCTTCTCTTTTTGATAACAGGCTTCCTAAGAGGAGTGAGACTATATCTCATTGTATTTTGCTTTGCATTTCTGTAATGATTAGTGAAGTCAAGCATCTTTTCATATCCCTGTTGGCCATTTTTATGTCTTCTTTGGAGAAATGTCTGTTCAAGTTTTTCTCCCATTAAAAATTTTATTTCAATTGATAAGTAAAAATTTTTTACATTTATGGTATAAAACATGATGTTTTGATACCCATATGCATTGTAGAGTCATTAAATCAAGCCATTTAAGATATGCATTACCTTACATTCTTAACTTTTTTGTGTGGTGAGAACCTTTGAAATCTACTCTCTCAACGATTTCAAGTATATAATATGTTGTTATTATTAACTATGGTCACCATGATGTACAGTAGGTGTCTTTAACATGTTCCTCCTGTCTAACTGAAATTTTGTGTCCTTTGACTAACATCTTCCCAAAGCTCCTACACTCCAGCCTCTGGTAACCACCATTTTACTCTGTTTCTATGAGTGGTTTTTTGTTTTTTAGATTTCACAGATAAGTGAGATCATGTGGTATTTGTCTTTCTGTACCTGGCTTATTTCATTTAACATCATGTTCTCCAAGTCTTCATGCTGTTGAAAATAATAGGATTTGCTTCCCAGGCTGAATAGCATTCCATTGTGTGTGTATACCACATTTCATCTGTTGGTGGACACTTACATTGATTTCATATCTTGGCTATTGTGAATAATGCTGCAGTGGACATGAGAGTATAGATACCTTTTCGACATATTCATGTCATATCCTTTAGATATATATCCAGTAGTGGGATTGCTTGATCATATGGTAGTTCTATTTTGAATTTTTGAGCAACCTCCATACTGTTTTCCATTATGACCATACTAATTTACATCCTGGCCAATAGTGTGGTTCCCTTTTCACCACATCCTCACCAACACTTACTTGTCATCTTTTTTTATAATAGCCATTCTACCAGGTGTGAGGCATTGTGGTTTTAATTTGAATTTTCCTGATGATTAGTGATGTTGAACATTTTCTCTTACAACTATTGACCATTTGTGTGTCTTCTCTTGAGAAATGTTTGTTCAGGTCCATTACCCATTTTTAAATTTTTTTTTTTAAACTATTGAATTGTTCCTTATATATTTTGGATATTAACCCCTTACCAGATACATGGTTTGCATACATATATATTCTCCTTTTTCATAGTTTGTCTCTTCACTCGGGTAATTTTGTTTGTTGTGCAGAAGCTTTTTAATTTGATTATATTCCATTTGTCTATTTTTGCATTTGTTGCCTGTGCCTTTGGGGTCATACCGAAAAAAAATCACTGCTTAGACCAATGTCATGGAGCTTCTGGTAGTTTTACAGTTTCAGGTTTTATGTCTAAGTCTTTAATTCATTTTGAGTTGATTTCTGTATATAGTGTGAGATAAGGGTCTAATTTTATTCTTCTGCATGTGGATATCCAGTTTTCTCAGCACCATTTATTGAAGAGACTATCCATTCCCATTGTGTGTTCTTGACACCTTTGTTGAAAATTAACTGACCATTATTTCTGGGTTCTCTCTTACATTCCCCTGGCCTATGTGTATGCTTTTATGCTAGTACTATGCTATTTTGATTACTATAGCTTTGTAGGAGATTTTGAAATCAGGTAGTGTGATGCCTTCAGCTTTGTTCATTTGCTCAAGATTGCTTTGGCTGTTCTGGGTCTTTTGTGGTTCCGTGTGAATCTTAAGTTTTTTTTTTTACTTCTGTGAAAAATGTCATTGGAATTTTGATGGGAATTGCATTGAATCTGTAGATCACTTTGGATAGTGGAAACATTTAAACAATATTATAAAAAATGATTAAGAAACGATAAAAAATGCAATATTATTAAAAGATTTTTAATTCATTAAATGATTGCTTTCTTAGAGCAATTCTGCATCCATAACTTTTTTCTTTTCTTTTATTTTTTAAGATAGAGTTTTACTCTATTACCTAGGCAGGAATGCAGTGGCATAATGATAGCTCACTGCAGCCTCAAACACCTGGGGTCAAGGGATCTTCCTGCCTCAGCATCCTGAGTAACTGGGACTACCGGCATACACCATCATGCCTGGCTAGATTTTGAATTTTTAAATTGTTTTGTAGAGATAAGGTCTCACTGTGTTGCCCACACTGGTCTTGCACTACTGCCTTGACCTTCCCAAGTGCTGGGATGATAAGAATGAGTGCCCGACTCATAATGTTTTCGAACTGTCAAAAATACACGTAATATAACATTTACCATCTTAACTATTTTCAAGTGTAAAGTTTAGTAGTGTGAAGTATGTCTACATTGTTGTGCAGTCTCCAGAACTCTTTTCTTCTTGCAAAACTGAAACTCTGTACCCATTAAACAACTCCCCTTTGTCCACCCATCCCATCTGTAATTTTTAAAAATTACTTTTTATTAAGGGAGAATAAAACCTGTAATGTAAAAGCAGAGCAAGGATCCTAATAGGAACTATATTAGGAAGAGCTTAAAATGGAGACTAAACAGAAAAGTAGCTGCGGAGTTAACTCTACAATGGAAGTTTTTGTTTTAGACTCATAGAGAAGTCATTCTTCTCTTGCCTTTAATACCTAGAATCAGTAGAGGAATTAAAATGTCTGGAACTGATTGATGTCTTCACCTGCTTTGGCCTTTTATTGAATCTCTTCTAACTTTGTTATTTAATCTCCCTCTTTCCTTTTACTCCCCCTCCCCCAGTTTTAAGGGAAAACTCTCTCTTTTTCTTAAAATAAATTTTAATTTCTTTAGCGAGGTGTTGGCCCTAGCAAACCATCTGTTGTTAGTAACACTGCTTCCTTATAACTTTAGTGCTGGAATAACTGGGTGAAAAACCTATTATTATACTGCTTTCTTTTGGACATAAGTTATATAGCAACTTGTTGAGATATTTCCTGAAAACTTGCCGGTTGGCTTTAAACAGAGAAAAAGAAACCACTTAAATACATAGAGATTTCAAACTATATAAATTAAAAATTAATGCAGATATATTAAAATAAAACTTTCTATGGAATGCTCTATTTAGACCTCATTTGTGATAACTTTGGGCTAATGTTTATAGTTTCCAATTGAGAGTGTTGTTGCTTTTGGAAACTTTTCCCCTAAGATTAACTCTGGTATCGCATCATTAAAATATGTTTTCTCTGTCAGCTGTGTCATTTAGCCTAACTAGTAGTGGAAGCAATTCTAAAATTGGCCTGATTTATGAAGTTTAATTTGAATAAAAACTGTAAGGTCAATTAAAATAATTGGTCGACCGATGGTGGCTTGACATACAAACTAATGGAAAGTTAGGGCAAAAATCCATTTTTTAAAAAACCAAGAGTAGCTGAATACTTGATTGAATTCTCTGTTTTGCTTGTATAGACAAATTATCAAATTAAAGATAATCCCAAATATTCTGTGACATTTAGAAATACATTGAGGAATTTTGTTTCCCCCTCACTCCTCAGTTTTACTAGGAAAAAGCTTTCATTGATATTATCTTTAACATAAATGTCCAGAGAAGATCCTTTCCATAGTCTTCCTGGCACTATCACAAAAGTGAATTCAATAAACAAGTAACAGAAATACAGCAGTTTTTAACAAGATAGATTTAAATATTGTAAAGAATTGAAGTTCAAAAGGATTTTCTTTGATAGCAAAAGATTTCTAGAAATTCTCAATATTTTATAATGAATTTCCAATTATTTCTATGACTCAAAATTAATTTTCCATTTGCATAGTTAATGACTTTTTGCCTGATACCGAAGTAATGTGTTTTTCAAAGGATTTGATGATGGAGATAAATGAACCTGTATCTGAGCTTTGTGTTATACCTTCTCATTTCCCTTACAATAAAGAAATGACTCTCCGATTTCATCCTGCAGGCAGGGGCTTCCTAAATTCAGGCCTGAATTATTTTAATTTTTTTTTCACAGCCAGTTTCTTAACACTGAATTTTTCTGGTCAAAATGACAAGGAACTCCGTGAGACTAGGGGGCAGATGAACTCATCTTTGCTCAGTATTTTGCAATCTGGATTATTAACCTCTTGGAATAAGGTTTGTGTATAGCACAACAGGTGACATTTAAAACAGTATTTAAGACCAGGTGTTGGTGGCTCACACCTGAAGTCTTGGCACTTTGGGAGGCCAAGGTGGTAGGATCACTTGAGCCCAGGAGTTAGAGACCAGCCTGGGCAATCCCAGTTCTAGTTGAAAAAACAAACTTCAGTATTTAATACACGAAATGTGCATTTGAGTGCACAATCTTTGTACACCATGTATGGGGAGGAAATGGATTTGTGGAACATTTGATGAAATCAAGAACAGAGAACATAAGGGATTGCTTCATCTCAGTATCGGTGATTAAGTCACAATAATTAACTTTAAAGTCAGTATTTTTTATAGATTTGGAATATGGTTGTCTTTTGTTAAGAAAGTTGTCACTTTTAAAGTACTTCTTTGTTTTTAAGATTAAAGGAAATGAGGAGCATTTGTAATCCAAAAATTATTTTCTTATAAACATAATAGAGAAGTTCTCTTTGCCCAGTCTCTGATATGCTGCTTCATTTCAGGTTTTTCTCCCAAGACTGTACACACAACCAATAGAGTATCATTAGTGCTCCTTTGAAGTATAATTGTTCTTAGCAAAAATAATTATTCTGGAGTTCTTGTTATAGAACATTTTGTAACAGGAAAGCATGTATAAATATACTCCAAAGAATTACTTAGTAACAGTTTCCCAGCAAATAAAAAGTTACTAAGGAGTCTCTCCCATCAGGGGTTGCAAAGGTGAGTGTGACCTAATGCCTGTCTTCAAAGATTTTGTGAACTCCCCAACTGAGTTCACAAAATCCCCATGCAGTTGGGGAGTGAGGGAGACTGTAAATGGGATAGGAGAGGCTGAAGCCAAATACAGTGGTGCCTTCAAGGATGGAGAGATTGTATGTGGCCAAAGGGTCTGAAAAGGCTTTGTGAGGACCATGGTTTGTTTTAACATCACTGTTCTGAGGCATCGTCTGCACACAGTGAGTGGGAAGTGCCTCAAGTACCTGAGCCGTGGGGATGCCACCCTGCTGTCCCCTACTTATCATTTCTCCAAAAGAAACTAGGAAAGCAAACCTAGATTTTATTAGTGCTTCATTGTAGATGAGAGAATAGAATTTCTGTTGATAAGTAATCTTCTAAATTTTAAAGAATGATGTTTGCGTTCGTTTGTGTGGCTGACTGTCCAGTGTTGGGCTCTTGAGAGCCAAGGGGTAAAGCTGCCTAAATAATTCTCCCTTTTATAACTGCTTGGCCTTTTCTGTTCACTCAAGGTCCGTTTTCTGAAGGCCTCATTCAACTCTTGCAGAGGTGTTACATTTCTTCTCTAGATTTGGTTCACCCTTTCCCCCTGAATGATTTCCTGCTTTAATATTTTCTTGAACGTACCCTACTACATTTGGCGTAACTTGTTAAATTATTGTAGGGTGGAATTTACAAGGATCCCAGGAAGCATAAATGTGTGTGGTTATTTGAAAATCACTGTTATTTCTGATAATGTTCCAGAAAGCTTTTCTAGAGATCTGATTAGGACTCCTAATTATCTTCTTGAAAATAGAATTATCTGCATTCCGTGTTGCTTGAAGCACTTCTAGATTTCTTGCTTATTTGCCTCACCAAATCGCCACTTGAGGCCCACATAGTTTCACACTATAGAAGGAAGTTTATACACGTACATTTGTTGATTACTCGTTGATGTAGCACTCTAAAAAGAAAATCACACCTTTGAAAATCTAAAAATTATGCTGACTCATATTTATGATTTACGTATTATACATTCACTTTTTTTGAAACTATTTTTGTGGCTCTCTGGATTGCAGAGGCCAGGTAGGTAGAAGGCTAGCTATAGCTAGTGAGCATTCGTTGCCACTTTTCTTGGACTAGTTGTCTCTCCGATAAGAGATGTCCTTTGTCCATTCCTATTTCCACGGCTCTGCCTAGCACAAGTCCACCACCCCTTCTGGAAGATGGCAGCATCTAACTTCTTACTATAGCCACTGAGGAATTTTCTGGATCCAGGCTCTCCAATCTTCTTTGGCCTATTCTGTCTCTGCCAAAATCAGGTACTTGCCCTTCTTCTGATACATTCCTCCTTGTCCTTTTCCTTTGTGTTTGTTCACGCAGTGTTCTTCTCATTTCTGCCCAGTGACATCCTGCTCTTCCTTTAAAGTCTAGCTCCAGTGCCGCTTCCCGCACGAGGCCTTCTGATCCTTCCAGAAACTGTAATCTCTGCCAGTGGCATACCATTCTTCCAGTGCTTGTCATATTTGGCATTCTACTGTGGTTATTTGTGCATGTCCTATCACCCCTGGGGAGAGATACCATATCATATCATCTATTTTTATATTCTCATAGCATGTAGTATGGAATCAGGTACATGGTAAGCACTCAGCAAAGATTTTTCGATTTAATACAATTTGTGAGTTCCACACATGTACCAGATGGAGGTGACTGGGAGACCACAGTTAATGTATGGTGCCCACTTCAGCCTCCCTCTCTGGAAGAATGTAAATTGTTATAAACCTTAACACTGTGGTTCTCATTCATTTCCTGCTGTAATTTCAGAAATATATCTATTAGAATAGTTACAAGAGTGTTTATCCCCTTTAACATGATTTTTGATAATATATTTTATACAACTTTGAGGTATGCCTCATCAGAACTCACATATTTGCCTTCTATATTTTCTCAAAGCTGGTACAAGACTACAACAACTAAAAAGTTGGTAAAAATCTGCGGTCCTTACTACATACATACATTGTTAGGCAGAAATCCAAGGAATAGGGTGAAAATGTTGCATACAACTTCAACAGCTCCTTTTTCATCTTCCAGCACTGGAATGAGAAGAGGCAGAACTGTAGAGAGGCCAAATGATTGCTTAAAAACACCTCTTAGATTGCGGCAGAGCTTGACTAGCAAAATAACCTCCAGCAAAACTTTCTTAAGCAGTTATGTGAGGGAATTGTAAAAATTGGTTGGTTACAGCAAAGTGGCTCAAGTCACATTTGAATGACTGTAAAAGCACCCTGAGTTATACAGTCTCCATATTTGTGTGTGTTCATGTGTGTGAAAGAGAGAGAAAGTGAAAGAATTAATAGTTACAGAGAACAAACGTTTAGATCAGTGGTCCCAACCCTTTTGGAGTTACGACACCCAAGAGGCCCCACATGTGGTTTTTGGTCCCTTGGATAGTGGCTGCTCCTATTTTGCCCATCTTCAATCCACCTTTAGCACAACCCGAACTGCTGCTGTGATAGTAACAGGGTATATGTGTGTTTATTTTGTGGAGGTTGCAGCAGAGAGTAGGGAGTGAATAAAGAGTGTAATTCAAACATAGCACTTGGAGTTGTTAGAATATCTGTGATTCCAAAAATCGAGAAAAAGAAAACCATTGAAACTGTGTTTAACAGAACCGGCCCTTCTGAGAAATTATTAGCAATTGCTTATGTAAGGCTGTGTCTTCATGCTGCCTGTATTTTTCACCTTAACACTGCTTGAAATATTATTAATTAAATATTTACATAGATAACAATTATTCTATTTTAAGAACGCAGACCTCTTTGGAAAACTTAAGGGGAACTCTTGTAGGAATTAACAAGAAACTTTGGCCTAATAGCTAACTGTGTGCCTTTCATCGTTTGGGATCTTTTGTTTGTAGAAATTCTCTTTTCCCATTTTTCAGCTGGAAAATTCCTACTTATCTTTTAGGGCCCAGCTCAATGCCACATGCCCTGTGTAACTGTCCCAGATCCATCTCCTGTCTGGCAGGAAAAGTAATTATCCCTCCATCTGGATTCTCATTTAAACAAGTCTTTTCACACATTTGATTACAATTTTTCTTTACATTCTTATTTCCCAGTAGAAAGAGTAAATACCATGGCATACTCAATGCTGTATCGGTGGGGCTCAGTAACACACACTGGTTGAGTTAAAAAATTTTGGCAATTAGATGACATTAATTTTAAATGAATCACACTAGGTGATTTTCAAGTCAGTCCTTGCCAAATCTAACATTTTATGATCTCAGGAGAAATGGTTAAATTTTAGTCACTGACAATTATGATAAAATAATAATAAAATAATAACAAGTATAGTTAACATATCCAGATAGTTTATTATATTTCACATATTGGGATTTATATTCACTTCCATTTAATTTTAACAACAACTCTATGGTGGTGGTAGTATTATTACCATGTTGACAAATGTGGAAGATTATGTGACTTCCTCAAGATTGCATAACTAGTCATTGGCACGATGTGAACATAGGACTATCAGATTTCCAAGCTTATCTGTTAATCAGTAGAGTTGAAACTAAAAGGTAAAAAGCCAGGCAGCCACCTAAGGCATTTATTTATAAGGGTTGCTAACACATGAGTCACTGGAATAAGAATACTACTACTAGTTAAAATAGGTTTCCATTATCTTAATTCTTACCTATCTGAAAACAAAACAAAACACACTTGATTCCTTAAAGGAGGCCACATCCTTTCATGCATGCCCCTCCTCCTCTGCCTGGTCTCTATCTGTCCCTGTTCTCCACGATGAAGGCCCTTAATTAAACCTATCCTGATCCCCTATGCTAAAAACTAGAAGGAGCTTCCTATTCTGAACCCAGGCATTTTTTTTTTTCATTTTTATGACTCTTATTTTCTATCTGGTATTATAATTTCAGCAGGATGATAAGATTAAATCCAGTTTGAGCTGTGGTCCTATGTGCCCATCACTCTCAGACTCCAAAGGGCAGTGTTCCTCCTCCCAGGTAGCACTTACCCAGGGCAGGTGGTGCAGGACACAGGTTTGGGGATGCCGGCTCAGCACACACCTTCAGCCTGTACATGAGGTTGGAAGGAGATTTGGGAAGTAGAAGGAGGTGATGTGTCTAGGGCAAGTGGCAGTTGTGCTGTGAGCCCCATCCTAGCGAGGGGGCAGCAAGGAGAGCCTGGCATGTAGGCCCTAACTCTTGGGGGACAGGGTGTGGTGTGTGAGTCATGCCAGTGCAGAGAACAGAAGGCGGTGGGTGGGAAGTAGCTGCTTTCCTGCTAACAGTGGACCAGAGATATTGGGTGGAATTGTGAGTGACCATCCGGAGCAGGTGCTTTGGGGCATGTCAAAGAGGGTCCACCCATGAGCAGAGCAAGCAGCTTTGAGCATCTGCACGGTAAACCAACAAAGATATTTGCAGGGCAGTTTGACCTTCCTTGCCCTCTTTTCTCCTGCAGGGGTCAGAAGAAACTGCTAGTCAGCCAGTAGGATCTAGGGCTGGGCAAGTGAAGAGAGGAAGCCCACCCTGCCCTTGTGCCCTACAGTTGCCTGAGCCGGTGGAGGGTGACACTTTCCCTTTGAATGGAGTCCATAGTTTGGTTATTACGTGGACTGGGTATTTACCGAATGAAGACTGTTTTAGGGACTTTTTGTTATCCACAACTTGGCACCTCACCATGGTGCCTGTCTCAGATTTAATCCGGGGCTGGCGTAAGGTGTCGCCTGGTCAGATAGGTTTCCAGGGGCACTTGTACAGGAGGAAAAATTGCTTTGTGACTTTTGAGTATTGCTTGTGTGTTGCTCTTTCCGTATGCCTGGGTCTTATTTCTCCTTTCCTGCACTTGAGGCTCCGTGAATGCTGCAGCTTGGAAATGAGAGGGCACTGTTGTCTCAGCTGTCAGCACTTAGTTATTTTCGTAAATCGTACAGAGCTGAGCACTCAGTTGTTCAATACATATTTGTTGAAGACATAGTTTGCAAAATTAAGCCAAATATAATTTTCATTAAAATTTTTTGAAAAGTACAGGCATTATTTTTTAAGGAAACTTTAATTTCAGAGTAGTAATCTTAAACTTGCAGAGAAGCTATAACGATACTACAGAGTTCCCATATACTGCATGCCTAGTTTCCCGTTGACGCCTGACTTAAGTATATTTGTCACTACCAGTGAATTAGTGATTGCTTTTTATTTATACAAATTATTCTTCTTACAGCATAAGATAATAAAGGAAAGAATGCCACAGTGTTTGTCTCAGAGTAGCTATTTTGATTTCCAGATTGAGGTTTTGTACTATTTGCTAACCTTTGTTATGCATTTGCTTTGTACAAGTAATGTGCTTCCTAATTTCAGTTACAAATCAAAGTGTATTGCACAATTCCCAGTGAGTCAGATTGCTAAGTTCTGTGACCTTTGAATTTCATAAAGTAGTTATGTTTTTCTTTAAAATGGCCAAGGAGGAACTTGATATTTATGTGGACTGTTGTCTTCAGTCTGTGATGGAGTGCTTCATGTTGTTGCCAGAAATAACATGAATTAACAGTTAAGATCATTTTTGGTACCGGTGGTTTTGTACAAAACCATAAAATATAACAGGGTGATCAAGCAAAACTTTTTCATCTAAGAAGTTTTCCCTTAAATACAGCTCACCCTTTATATCTCTGATTTCAAGAAATTTTGTGGTCTTCCTCATAGAATAATTATAAAGCAAAAGTCAGTTAATATAAGAAAAATGCTGAAAAGGCCAGAAGACTCTAAATAAATTCAAGCAACAGAATCAGTTTGGATTAGTTTCATACATAGTTTGTCACTGTTTGCGAGAACCACATTTGGTGGTCTGTTATTTAATATTTATGTGTTCCCAAGTAGAGTTTAAATTATTAAAGTGAACAATGCTGAGATTGAAGTACTCTCAGATGGTGTAACTCCTATGTGAAAATGGCTTAATAAATTTGTTTTTGCAGACAACTTAATCATCTGTAATGGAAATGTCATCAATCCAGTATTTTTTTCATGTCACCCATTCTCTGCAGTATTGTAGTCACTGGGTTTACAGCTTAACAGCCACTAGCACTGGTGAATGTCTACAATTGGATGTCTTCTGTTGGTCCTAACTCAGTATGTCTAAAACCAATTCTTTTGAAGTCTTAGATATTTCTCTTGAAATCTCAATTTCAATTTATGACAATAAATCAGTGACCTATCCTCACACCTCATACTTTACTTTTTTTTTTTTGAGATGGAGTCTCACTGTGTCGCCCAGGCTGGAGTGCAGCGGCATGATCTTGGCTCACCGCAACCTCCGCCTCCTGGGTTCAAGTGATTCTCCTGCCTCAGTCTCCCAAGTAGCTGAGATTACAGGCATGCACCACAAGGCCTGGTTAATTTTTGTCTTTTTTAGTAGAGATGGGGTTTCACCAGCTTGTCCAGGCTTGTCTCAAACTCCTGACCTCAGGTTGTCTGCCTGCCTCAGCCTCCTAAAGTGCTGGGATTACAGGCATGAGCCACTGCGCCTGGCCTGTACTTTTGATTTGCTTTCTTTCCATCCCATTTCGGTCTTCATATTGTTGACTTTGAATGACCTTTCTATGCATTTTTTCCTATTCACTTTAAATCCCTATTTTAAGGATCACCTCATATCTGGATTATTGACATAGCATTCTGACTGGTCTACCCTCCTCTATTTTCTCTTCTCCCAACACACACACACCCCCCACATGCATATACACACAGATCACACCCACACAGACCACACCGACATACCATCCTGCATACCCTTTCTTCTCACAACATAAACACACACAAATACCAACATCTTCCCATATTCTTCCTCTATATAATATACACATGCAAACACACACTTCATTAATTGATCTAGTTCATGGTCACATTAATTGTCCTAAAATACTTACCCTTCATTTCAGCTTACTAAAAACTTCGTGGGTAGCTCCTTATGCTTACGGGATGTAGTCTGGACTTTTCAGTCTGGCTTTGTAGGCAATTCACCTTTCAGTTCACTTTGTTGAGAACTCTTCCTCTGCTATGCCCTTGGCTTTCTGTATGCAAGAGGAGATTTATGTGCTTGTTATCAAGACTTTCTACAGAGTGACCTGGCCTTTGTTTAACCAAGTCAGCTGTTTTTGTGCTATCATCTAGAACTCATTGGGGATTGTTCAGTGGCCTAAGCCTACCACCCTCCCTCTGACATGTCACTGACATGACATGACACTGAGAATGAACTCAACCATGGGAATGTGGATGCAGTGTCGCAGTGCCATAAAGGGACAAAATACTTCTGATTGCTAATGGAGTTGCTTGATCACTGTACATCACTCCAAACACAAGCATCACAGGTGGCATATGAAGTTTAAGAGACAATTGTTTTTTTCCACCCTAAGCACAATCTCTTGTGGAACCCTTCTTGACATCATGGAATCCCAATCAAGAAACCCTGCTCTAGCTCTAGAAGAAGAGGAAGAGAACCATGTTTGGTTTTAGTTATTTCAGATCCTGTAGAGAACCACCGAAGAAGGGGCTCCAGAAATGCAAACCCCTGTGTTAAAAGCTAGGGTACTGTGAATCAGTCTTTATACACTGAGGAAGCTACAGGTTATATAACTGGAATCTTGACAGTGTAATACAAAGTGTTTCATGCTGTGATGCTTAGTGACAGAAAGAACTCTACCCTTTTAAGACTAACAGTCTGGGGTCTTTGTTCTTGAAATTTCATATCTGCAGATGTGGTCATAGGTTTATCAGGGATATCCAATATTTTTTGGCTTTTCTGGGCCACATTGGAAGAAGAAGAATTGTCTGGGGCCACATGTAAAATACACAAACACTAAGGATAGCTGATAAGCTAAAAAAAAAAAATCACAAAAAATCTCGTAATGTTTTAAGAAAGTTTACAAATTTGGCCGGGTGTGGTGGCTCTTGCCTGTAATCCCAGCACTTTGGGAGGCCAAGGCAGGCAGATCACAAGGTCAGGAGATCAAGACCATCTTGGCCATCCTGATATCAGCTACTCAGGAATCTGAGGCGGGAGGATCACTGGACCCCAAGAGGTCAAGGCTACAGTGGTCCATGATTGCACCACTACACTTCAGCCTGGATGATAGAGTGAGACTCTGTCTCAAAAGAAAAAATAACAAAAACCATGTCTTTTAGGCCATCTGTGCATTTAGAAGCCATAAAGGGGTTACTTACCTAACTTAAACTGGATTCTCATTCATCCCGAGTAGTCCCAGCTACTTGGGAGGCTGAGGCAGAAGAATTGCTTAAACCTGGGAGGCGGAGGTTGCAGTGAGCTGAGATTGCGCCACTGCATTCCAGCCCATGGGCTGCAGGTTGGACAAGCTTGACATGGATACTGGAAAAAATGGAATAGACAGTGTTTAAGATTTGAAGACATAATTTCTATATATATGTTGTTTAATGAATATTACCATTTGATCACTTTTTGGTATTTAGCTTAATTCAAATTTTTATCCTTTTATAAATTACCTGGTACCCAGGAAGATCTGGGTGTTTGTGTTCCTAGTGTACTAGTTTTGAGCTGAGATTAGCTTGTACATTGGCTAATGGGAATGCTGTGTAGGACCCTGCTTATCTTCTGAATCTGGTCAGCCATCAAGTTCACCCCATATTAGGGCATCAGTTACTGGGGTACAAGGGCATACTAGGTCATAGCTGTGGACATTATTTACCATCCTTAAGCACAATAGCATCTGTGTTTTTGACAGCATTACCCATGTAACCTTAATAACTTAGTTTCCATATTTACACTTAAAATGCAAACCACTCTATTTGGAGGAAATTACTTTTCCCCCTAACTAAAAATACTAGTTTTTTGCCCGGGCGTAGTGGCTCATGCCTGTAATTCCAGCACTTTGGCAGACCCAGGTGGGTGGATCACCTGAGGTCAGGAGTTTGAGAGCAGCCTGGCCAACATGATGAAACCCCATCTCTACTAAAAATACAAAAATTTGCTGGGTTTGGTGGCATGCACCTGTAATCCCAGCTATTTGGGAGGCTGAGGCAGAATTGCTTGAACTCAGGAGACAGAGGTTGCAGTGAGCCGAGATTGCACCATTGCACTCCAGCTTGGACGACAGAGGGAGACTCTGTCTAAAAAAAAAAAAAAAAAAAATTAGTTTTTGACTGTTCAGACCTTTTACCTTCTGCGATTCTCCTCCCCTTTATGTGCTCCGACGGCACTGTCTGCTTCTCTCCTTGTGGCATGTATCACACTGTACTGTACTTGCCCATTTTCTTGTCTGTTTCCTCTACTGGAAGGTAAGCCGTGTGGTGTCAAGGGACCATTCGTGTCTGGCTCATCCTTCTCCTGCCTGGCACAGTGTCTGTCAGGTTTTAGGTCACAGAATAAACATTTGTTGAGGGAATTAACTCGGTAAATATGTCTCTTACTCGATAATTATGTTGCTTAAATGTGGTTTATGACAATTAACTTCTCTGCAACAATAAATTGAAAATTGGGGTTGTTAATAGGTTGGGAATTAATCCTGAAACTGCCATTATATGTTAAAATAAACTTCCAAATGTAGTATTTTTTTTTTTCTGGTAATAACCTGGGAAGACCTAATGACTTCATTTCCTTTTTGTTTGTTTGAAATCGTGGAATCGATTTAGTTTATTTGGCTATTTGACTTTATTTAGAGGTGACAGTAAAAAGGTATTTTGACTGGATGTGGTGGCTCATACCTGTAATCCCAGCAGTTTTGAAGGCTGAAGTGGGACGATTGCTTGAACCCAGGAGTTTGAGACTAGCCTGGTCAACATAGTGAGACCTTGTCTCTACTGAAAAGAAAAAATAAAAAAATAACTGTGTGTGTGTGTGTAAGCATGTGCCTATCATCCCAGCTACTCAGGAACCAGAGGTGGGAGGATCACTGGAGCCCAAGAGGTCAAAGCTACAGTGGGCCATGATTGCACCACTGCACTCCAGCCTGGATGATAGAGTGAAACTCTGTCTTAAAAGCAAAGCAAAACAAAACAAAACAAAACAAAACCCATGTCTTTTAGGCCACCTGTGCATTTAGAAGCCATAAAGGGGTTACTTACCTAACTTAAACTGGATTCTCATTCAGATATGTGTTTTGTGTGAGGGGAAACAAAATTAGGGTGAATAGGGAAGGTATAGCCCAAACTTCTACAGCCCTCACAAAATTTCAAGCTCTCTTATTCATTGTAACTTACAGGCTTCTCTTCTACTCCCAGACATGCGAACACTGCTATCCCCAGCTCTACTCCCCAACCTGTTTGGATTGCCTGGTTATTATTTGGAGTAGTTAGACTAGTGACATTTCAGTAAGTAAATCTTGTTAAACTGACTGATTCATCCTTAGCCTTATGAAAATTTATGGGCTTAACTAAAGTTAATACTACAAACGGAAGCAGTGCTTTTTGAATCCCAAGTGTCTTCAGAAGCTCTGTAAGCATCCATGGACTGGGTGTGGTGGCTCACCCCTGTAATCCCAGCACTTTGGGAGGCTGAGGCGGGTGGATCACCTGAGGTCAGGAGTTTGAGACCAGCCTGGCCAACACGGTGAAACCCTGTCTCTACCAAAAAGAAAAAAAAAAATTTGAAAATTGGCCGGATATGGTGATGTGCTTGTAGTCCCAGCTACTTGGGAGGCTGAGGCAGGAGAATTGCTTGAACCCAGGAGGCAGAGGTTGCAGTGAGCCGAGATCGCGCCACTGCACTGCAATCTGGGTGACAGAGTGAGACTCTGTCTCAAAAGAAAAGAGGCTCTGTATGCATCCCCGTCATTGCTTAACTCTATAAATTGGGGCTGTCACTACAGCTTCACAGAACCATTTCAGCATTATTTTTTGAAACACTTTCACCAAACGGCCCTTGTCATTGAAGCATTTTGGGAAATGTACTTTACTCCAAATGTTTGTGGGTTTGAGAGGAATCCTAAAGCCCATGTGGCAGACATAACAATAGTATTAAAGAGATTTTAGGGTAAGACCTCCTGTTTCATACTAAGTGATAACTAGTTCTCTTTCATCATATTATATCATACGGTGGGGAAGAGTTTTATTATGTATTTCATTTAACTCTCATTATCAGGATTAGAATTTGAATAATTTTCATATTGTCCATGTGCTTGCCTTCTAGGCTCAGTAAAACAAAGGAGCAGTAGTGGAGAAGAGCATTTAAACAATTTGTTGGAAAATATATGGCATAACGTTTGGATTCTTTTGGGTTTTTTATCTCTGTGGCCTGATAAGCTTTTGCCATGTGGATTCATGGTCTCTGTGAAATGTCTTACATTTTATATTAGTTAAAATATTTTATGTCTGCACTTAGAATATAGGCTAAATTTTCCCCTTCAGTATTTCTAAAGTAGTGATTTTTTACTTTTAATGTCCACGTGGTATTTCTGAAAAAGAGACAGGTGTTTAATTTCTTGATAACTAAATATAGACCTGCATATCATGTAGTGTGGTGTGCCCTGACCCAACTTCTTCAGCAAATGTAGCACGTGTGGAGTTTATTTATAGTTTGACCTCTAGTCTTCATTGGCTTCTAGTTTATTTGGGGCTTAATTCATTAGTGTGACGGACTGTGATATTTAAGGGTCAGCTCTGAGGAGAAGGAGATAGAAGAAGAACCACTGTTCTGGCGTTTGTACACTACTGTGCTGTGTTCGTCCCTGGATTACTTGTGTGCGTGGAGATGGGTCTGGGTTAGGCAGACCATAACAGAGGGTAGACTGATAGCATAGGAACCTTTGGAATGAAAAGGGGGGATGGCTGTAATATAGGAAAGCTCTTAAAGGGGACATGATGTGAATATATCAAACATAGTAATTATAGCTACCATTTATTGAGTGATTATCATGAGCATACATTGTTATTTACATACATTAGCTTATTGAAACCTCACAGCAATACTCTGAGAGTGCTGTTATTTCCTTTATACAAGGCAGGCAACTGAGTTTTAAGGTAAGTGGCAAATTTGGATAAGATAAACAAATTTGGTGAACAAATTAAAAAATCTGAAAGCTGGGGAAATCCTTTACAACATCTGTCAAGTGGGTCAGAATATTTACAAGAAATTTTGGATTCAAATTCATTTCCTCCAGAGATGACATAGCAGGGCAAGTATAAATTAACCCTAGTATCTTAACATCCTAAGATTAGAAGGGACCTAGAAAAGTATTTGCTAAATTTATTAATTGAAATTACATAAATGTCTAAAGAGAAGCTGGGATTGCAGAGAACATTTATTGCCTCCTTGAAAGCCTTTGTTGACAGCAGAATATAAATTCATTAAAGAGATTTGTGTTTTTGTTCCTTTTAAGATTCTGCATGTTTTACCATGAAGTTTCACCAAGGGTCAATCTGCATCAAACTGTGGAATGAACTGAACTAATTTGCAGAACTTCAAGAGAAGCCCAATACTTCGAATTTATCTGTTAGCCAGGGTATTTTGAAGCGGGGGCAAAAACCTTTAATTGAGTCTTTGTGAATAAATCCACATTGGGAAGGAATGGAATGTTTGATTTGAAATGGGCTATTGAAATGGAAGAACAAATTAATTGTGAACCCAGCCATTATTTTCCTATTTCCAAATTGAGTCACTTGAAATTTCTGAGAGGGAGTGAGCATACAGTATTTAAAATGAATATAAATTTAAAATTAGAAAAGGTTTTGTTATAGAAAATACTTTAAAACAAATTGGGCAAAAAGGAAAAATTTGTCAATTAGCAGCCATTATTGTGATATAAACATTGTTGAGATTCTGGTATATACATTTATAGCCTTTTTAAAAACTCACATACATGTATATCATTGTGTGAAGACATACTTATGTATTCATATTATAACTTTAAAGAAAAGGTTTCTTGAAGGCAAGACTGGTAACTGACCAGTAGCTCTTTATGAAAAACTATGTATGTATATATGTGAGTGTGTGTCTGTATATATATATTTGTGTGTATATATATATGCACACAATCATATATCAGAGGGAACTTGTAAACTTGCAGTCATATATAGGAGGGAACTTGTAAACAGAACATGTACAGAATTTTTACAGCTTAATAATAAAGACAATCCAATTAAAGAATGGGCAAAGTATTTGAATGGTTATTTTTCCAAAGAAGGTATTCAGATGGGCAATAAGCACATTAAAAATGCTCAACATCATTCGTCATTAGAGAAATGAAAATCGAAATCACAATGAGATACTACTTCATGCCCACCAGAACAGCTATAATAAAAATGACTGATAATAACAAGTGTTGATGAAAAAGTGGATAAATTGGAATCCTCATACACTGTTGGTGGGAATGTAAAATGGTACAGCCACTTTGGTAAATGTCTGGCTGTTCTTTGAAAGGTTAAACATAGAGTTACCAAATAACTCAGCAGTTCCACTCCCAGGTACCTCCCCAAGAGAAATGAAAACATGACTCTGTACAAAAACTCCTACATGGCACTATTTGGTTGATGGTTACACTAAATGCCTGGACTTCACAATTATACAATATATACATATATCAAAACAGAATTTATACCCCCTAAATTTATAACAAAAAAACACCTCATATGTGAATTTTCATTGCAGCATTATTCATATTAGCCGAAAAATGGAAACAACCCAAATGTCCATCCATGATGAATGGATAAACAGAATGTTTTATATCCGTATGATGGAATTTTACTTGGCAATAAAGAGGAATGAAGCACTGATACATGCCACAACATGATGAACCCCAAAACATGCTTAAATGAAAGAGGCCAGTCACAGAAGACCACATATTAATATGACATCATTTATATAAAATGTCCAGGATAGTTAAATCTATATGTAGAGAAATTAAATCAGTGTTTGGGGGAAGGGGGTAAGGTCCAGCTAAGGAGGTGTGATGGGTGATGGGTACAGGGTTCTTTCTGGGGTGCTGAAAATGTTTTAAAACTGGATGAGGGTGATGGTCGCACAACTTTGTAAATATGCTAAAAAGCAATGACCGTATGCTTTGGAAAGGTGAATCTATGGTATGTAAATTATATATTAATAAAGCTGTTACAAATATGGTAGCTTATTTTCTGAGATTTCCCGGCTTGTTCCCCCTTTGTGTTTTATCTGTACCATCTCTTTTCTTTTTTTTCTATTTTCTGTCTCCTGATCAAGCAGTTTCTTGTCGGTGTGAGTTCCTGTCTTAGATGTGAGTCCTGGAGTGTCAGTTTCCAGAGTTTATAACCTTAGACTTTGCTGTAGGCACTTCTGCTCACTTACTAGTTGGAATAGAGAAAAACTTGTGGTTTCAGCCGCTATGCTCCCATGGGCAGGCCGTGATTGACATGAGTACCTGTTGGCTGCCTTGCAGATCTGTTCTCTGAACCGTCAGTCACCCGGTTGCTTCGCTTTGTGTCTTTCCTCAGAGATGCCGAGATTCTGAAAGTCTTGTATGTGGTTTCTACCAAAGTCACTTTTATTTTTGGATTCAAGAGGATACTTTCTTATCTAACTTTGTTGTAAATGTAGTCCATAGGTTTTGTTTTTGATGTCGATTGTTCTGTTTTTCTGTGGACAGTTGGGAAAATCAAAAAATTTTGCTTCCTTGCTGTGACCAGCTTCCTAGAATTCAGAAGTGTAATCTTTCTGGCTGTTTGAGCAAGGTATTTGGAGGGAATTGGTCTGACAAAAACAGAAGATATTGTCCTGGAGATTTTAATGTCCTTGAGGAAAGAACTCTTGGCCTGTTAATCTATTTAAATCTATTTAAATCTCTTTAAACCCAGGCCCTGGCATTCGTAAACACTCAAATATTCTTGGAATGTTGCTGAATTCGTTGAATGTAGATGTGCAGAGAGATGAATGGCAGCCTGAACGACGTGGGCTAGAATTTATAGCTGGTACCCACTTACCAGTGTTGTCACTGAGCGGGTTGGATGAATAGTTTCTCCTCCTTACACATGCAGATCGGAAACACTTCTGAAGCTTTGGTCTGCTTGTCTCACATGCCTCAGTTTATCACAAACGTCTGAAATGATACGTAACTATCATGTGAAGTTTCGGTCTAACTAGGGTATCAATACTAGGGTGTTGATGATCTAAATGATGCAGATCCTACATGCATCCGAATGAGTGTAACTAGAGACCCTTAATTAACCCTTAGGTGCTGGGCCTGTTTTCCAAGTCCAAGGCTTTGGATTCGGTTTTTGTACACTAAACTCCCATCAACCCTGCTTGTGGGTAACCAAAGCACATGTAGTGGTTTAATCATGCAGGACCTTTCCAATTTGGTATGGAGGGAACTGCCTGATTTTTCCTGAGCTCTCTAATAATCACTTTCGTTTATTCTACTCTTACATGAATCATAAAATGTTAGTAAATAGGACTATATATGTTAGGGAGATGAATTCCCTAAAGGCCCCCTCAATGACAACACTGTGATGTGTGCTCCATCCTTCTCGATCCTCTTATCGTCACCAACACCTACCGTCAGAAGTTTCATTTCCTTGGTGCTCTGTTTTGCAACGTGTCCTTGGAGAAAAGGTTGCTGAGGTTGAAATGAAGGACAAAGCCATACAACGTGCTGTCTGTTGAAGACAGCATATTTTTGTGTGTTGTAACAAAGGCCTGCAATGCTTTAATTTGAAGAAGTTGAGTTGGGTGGCAATTTAAGTACCTTGGACATTTTTCAAACCCGGGCGATGCCCAGTGATCTTGGTTGTAAGTAAAGTATGTAAATAATAGAATTATAAAGAATCCAGTGTTTATTTTCTGAGTGGCAGTGAAGAGGCTTAGTATTTTCCTTCTGGGTTGGCTTCTTGGATGTGTTTCTCAATCAATTCTCTAGAGATATGTGTGTCAAGTCAGCTTGTTAAAAAGCAAAGAAACATGAAGGCATGTGGCCCTCACAGTTGGATGCTTTTAAACACTGCAGCTGTTTGAAAGGCCGGAGCGTACGAATTCAATTATGACTGAGAAACCTATCATCTCTCCCTGTTAGTGCTTGTCATGAAATCCTTCTTCAAATAATGGTAGCCAAGGGAGGAGAGATGTGCAAGGAATATAGACAGCTTCAGTCAATTTAAAAAGGAACAAAAGACAAAAAATAAAATGACACTTAATTCTTAAAAGATAAATGAAGGATTATAATCTTGGTTCACCATGCTAGAAGTTTACTCAAACTTCCATTTTTTTTTTTGGTCTACTCTTTGAAACTGTGTCTTATTTTGTACCTAGTGGTTAATTTAACTCTTTAAACAAATGAGTTTTTGGCTTAAAGCTTTTCTGCATTATTATTTACAACCTTCTTTTGGTAATAATAAAAGATGATTATGGTAAAGTTTATAAAATAGAAAAATATAGAAAGCTAAAAAAAAGAAAAATAACCTCCCTTTCAATGTTTCGTCCTCTCAGGAAATTATAGATTGATGCGTACCCTAGACTTGAAAAATTCATATGGCCGGGCACGGTGGGATCCAGGCTAGGATCACGCCTGTAATCTTAGCACTTTGGGAGGCCAAGGTGGGCATATTGCCTGAGCTCAGGAGTTTGAGACCAGCCTGGGCAACATGGTGAAACCCCATCTATACTAAAATACAAAAGAAATTATTTGGGCATGGCAGTGTGCACCTGTAGTGCCAGCTGCTTGGGAGGCTGAGGCAGGAGAATGGCATGAACCTGGGAGGCAGAGGTTGCAGTGAGCCGAGATTGCGTCACTGCACTCCAGCCTGGGCGACAGAGTGAGACTCCATCTCTCCAAAAAAAAAAAAAAAAAAAAAAAGCATATATACATGTATACATACACACACACACACAATATAATTTGTTGTGATATATAAATTGCATTTTTTTTTGCAAACATTATATGTTTATTATTCTGCAGCATGGTTTGTTTCACCTAATAGTTCATGGTCTTCTCTCCATATAGCTGAGATCTGATGCACTGTATTCTCCCTTTTTGTGTCAGTAAAGGTATTAGATACATAATGGCCCATATGTGAGAAAGATGTCAGGGGAAACTGCAGCCCTACCCGAATAGTTTGTCCTTCTCAACCCCTGGCCTAAATGGATGTGTAGTACCTAGAAGTCATTTAACAGCTGTCAAATCAATTGCACGGCTGCTGGTGTCATAGAGGACAGGCAGCAGCTGGTGGGCAAGTGTAACCATCCCCATTTCTCTGCATGGGTGGAGCGGGGACAGCAGCAGATGGACATAGTTCTACCGTTGTCAGTTTTTAACTGTAATTTAAGGGCTTTTCATTAGGTGTTTAATTTTTAAGTCACAAAAATTGATTTTAGTGAAATATTTAAAAACGATTTAGATAAGTTAGAAGAAAAGAATTATCCATGGTCCTTGGCTACCCAAATGTAATTATTGTTAACATTCTGTGATTTTTCTTTTTGTTCATGCCTTTTCTTGAATCTGTTGTTAGAAATGGCACTTTACCTCTGTGGTCTTCCTCCCTAAAACCCATCACTCAGTCTAATCGTGAGAAAAACATCAGCTAAATCCTGATAAAGAAACGTTTTTAACAAATTCCTCTTGAGAACCCCTCAAAACTGTCACGGTCATTAAAAACAATGAACATCCGAAAAATTGTCACAGCCAAGAGGAGCTTAGGGAGACATGATGACTAAATGTAATGTGTTGTCCTGGATGGGATTCTGAAACAGAAAAAGGACATTTGGGTGTCCATACTGAGGAGGGATGTTAACAATAGAAGAAACTGGGTATGGATTATAAGGAAACTTTTTCAACTGTCTTTACCTTTTCTGTAAATCTAAAACTATTCTGAAATAAGATCAAATACATCTTTTAAAAAGTATTACAATAATACTATGTATGCAGTTTTGAACTCTGCTTTTTCTTATGTGCCGTCTTCTTAAAAAATCTAGTGATTGTTCACTATTTATCAAAATGAATGTGCTTTGATTCACGTAACTATTGCCTTTGTTGGGGAGACTGTGTGTGTGTGTGTGTGTGTGTATATATATGTATGTGTGTATATATATATATATATAGTCCCCCCTACAAAGCCTATTCTAATTTACAGTTACACCACCTATATATATAAATACCGGATTTCCTTGAACTTTCTCTAGCATTCTGTATAATCTTTCCTGAAACTAGTATCTTGATTTAATCTGTTATTTCTTTACTGAAGTTCAAATGTAAGCATTTCCCCATTAGGTTTGTTTTACTACTTCTCTTAAGAAGTCTCTCCTCACATTAATTGTCCCACTTGAGCCTGTGTTTTTCTTGTGAGTTTCCTTGAGCTCTTTAAATAGTACACACACAACTTTCAATAATAAGCACAAACAGAGGTGGGAAATTGGACTTAATAAGTATTCTTTTGTAATGATCCTGTAGAATGCAACTAGGAAGAGGAAAAATTATAATTTATTAAAATAAAAACTAATGTAATTGAAATTCATGTCAAAAGAAAATACAGAATGATAGTAAGTAGAAGCTCATTTTCTTTGTCTTTGCTTTATTTTGGAGCAGCATGTGTGTTTTGGAAATGTTGGATTGTTTAACAAAATTATTTATACTTCCTGCCTTTATTTTTTAAGGTATTTGCTAGATCAAAAATAATACATTTTGTAACCACATGGTAACATACAAGAAAATCTCAAAACATTTAGAATGTAATTTCTTTAAGCAATATGAATAGAGCCTATAATTAAAATTTTTTGTTTAGTAATAACGAAAAACTAGCTGTTAGTAAGTGATTTTGTTGCTAGCTGCGAAACTAGAACTAAAAATTATCTTAATCCTTTCTCCCCTGCCCAAAAACCCCACAAACTTTTCCCCTAAAAATAAAGTAAGTCGTGTTGTGAAGTAGAGGATCCAGTGGAATTAAAAATGCATTGACCCACGGCCTCCTGGTACCTGGCCATGTGCAGGAGTAGGTCTTCATCCATGGGTGAACGGCAGTTCAGTCTGCTGGTTGGGTTTATTTTGGCCCTGCACGCCTGGAACAGACTCTTGAGAGAGGGGCCCAGGAACACGGGGGCTACATGTTCTTTCCCCATGACTGCAAATGCCCCACATACTGTGAAACTGGACTGCGGAGCTCATTAACCCAGGCCTGATGGCTGGCAGGCTTCACAGCTTCCTCTGATTTTGACAGGGGATGGAAGATGTTCAGACACCTTGTGTGTGTAACTTACCTCCCTGTGAGCTCCATTTTTGCTTTTTGTGCTTAGGCAGTATCTATTTTTAATTATTAAAAAGTCTCTTGTATCTCTCTTACTTTTACCTTCTTTATAAATTCTACCTTTTTTTCTGTACTAACCTGAATTAAAATATGTATACAAAATGATTTGTTAGAAATCTTTTCATCACAGATCATGCATGATACAGCGTGTGTGTGTGTGTTTGTGTGTTTGTTTACTAGGGGTGGAAGACCACATGGAAAATGAAATTGTTTTTAAAGTAAAAGTGTATATACCAAGTAAAATTTATAGATTGGGGTAGACAAATTATCTTTTAAATGGAGAATGTTTCAGGTTGCTCAACTTAAAATTTCTTATCCTTTTTTTTGAAGCTATTACCTGAGAATGGAAGTATTTATTATACCATAATCATTATTATAAACTTTGGTTAGTTCTTATATTGAAAGAATGGAGAAATGTTCTATTCAATCCTTTGGCATATTTCAACTAAAGCTTAAGTTGCGGGAGAGAAGAATGAAGGTGTATCGGGGAGATGGGGGACAAAACCCTTTTAGGTCTGCCACAAGCTCTAAATTACTTGGACACCTTGGTATATATTAAGAAGTAATTCAGATTTTAGTTTATTTGATAATATATCTTATATATTTTAATATAAAGATGTTTTTAAAAGCATGGCAGTAAAATTATTTAACCCCTCACTCTCCAGTCTGTAAGTCAGAATGATTCTACTAGAATCTGTGCCATGTTCATCCTTGACTTTAGGGCACCCTTGGTGGGTGGTTACACATCCTACAGTGTACATATAGCTCAGTTATTACAGCTTTGCATTAGATACAGGAGGAAGGGCTCAAGATCTACATGTTTCAGGAGATTCCAAGCAGAGTTTGTGTTTGAAGTGTTCACTTCAGCAAAAGTCCACAGGTTTTCATGATTTGAATAATTCCTTACTGCTTAATGTTCATTTTCCATTAATTGAAACATTCCTTCATTCATTTGACAAAGGTTCCAGTCTCCAGGACTGAAAATGATCTGTCTCAATGGAATTTACAGTGTAGCTTTTCCTATGATTTCTAGGTTGATAGATACATTCTAAAACTAGTTAAAATTTGTTGCCTTTATTCTCCAGTAGCTATCAACAATAGCAACAACAGCAACAAAAATCAACCCCAAAGCATCTTCATTATCTGGAGAATAAACCTACTGCAGTCTGTGAGTGAGAACATGTAGAATAATCTGTATATTCTGTTAATTCTTGCTAAAAAAGAGAATTTCTTATTGCCAGAGTATTATATTTTTTATTTTGTACATAACTCTTGATAGGAAAGAATAGATTGTGCCGTTCTTTTGCGAAGGTGAAGTCCTGTGTGCTTGTGCTTTCTGATTATACGTTACTTTCAGCTATTGAAAAAACTACTTAATGCCAAGGTCACGTAGTATCAGGCACTGACTAAAGATAGTTATGCGGGTGGACCTTGACTGAAGTACCTGATGCAAAAACAGTTCTTACTGACAAATTGAATCAGTTATTCACCACCACTGTGCAATCTCCCACAATTGTGGGAGATTTGGAGACTTGGGGTTTGGGAGATACTGTGACTTTAGAGAAAGAAAGGGGGAAATTAAGAACAAGTAAGAGAACTAATCCTGGAAACAAGCTCTCACACAAGCTTGAGGGTAGAGCTGGGTCAGGGAGAAGGGGAGTATGTGGAACTTCCTTTGTGAGAATATTTTCCTTGTTTTCAGACTCATTTTTGAAAGCGTTTTGATACGAGAGATCAAGAGATCATCTCATTTTGGTCTAACACTAATATTATGTAAAAGAAAAAAACTTGTTTATTTAGAGTGACTTATCCAGGGTCACGTGGCTATTTAGTGACAGCATATATGCATATAGAGTCTAGAAACTTGTTCTGGATTTTTCCTGTGAGACTTACTCTTTCTCTGGAGTGCTCATTACTGATGGGTGATGGTTGCACACGAAGCTAGAGAAGTGATCGACGCCATATGGGAGAAAGCTTTGTGTGTCCTTGTGAAGAATTTCACAATATGTGTGTGTGCTGGAGAGCTAGTGCCGATTTTAAGCATGGATGTGGCCAGGCACAGTGGCCTATGCTGTAATCCCAGCACTTTGTGAGGCTGAGGCGGGTGGATCACGAGGTCAGGAGATCGAGACCATCCTGGCTAACACGGTGAAACCCCTGTCTCTACTAAAAAACAACAATAACAACAAAAAAACCCAAAGAATTAGCTGGGCATGGTGGCGGGCTCCTGTAGTCCCAGCTACTTGGGAGGCTGAGGTAGGAGAATCGCTTGAACCTGGGAGGCGGAGGTTGCAGTGAGCTGAGGTCACGCCACTGCCCTCTAGCTTGGGCAACAGAGTGAGACTCTGACTCAAAAAAAAAAAAAAAAAAAAACGCATGGATTTAATGTTATGTTTTTATTTAGAAAGAACACTTTGACTGTGATTTGGAGAATGGGGTGTATTGGAAGTAGTGGTGGTGGTAAATGGGTGAAGGGGTATATTAGGAAGCTACTGAGAGTTGTTCATGCAAAAAATGATGGGAACCATATAAACAGTGGAAGTGGAAAAAAAGTGGAGCTGGTTAGAGCAATATTAAAGAGGAAGAGAAATAGGATTTAGTGATTGTATATTGGTGGTAGGATGGGGTGAAAGGAGGGAGAGAAATGAAGTGTTCTGGTTTTCTAGGGTACATAACAATTCACCTTTCTAATTAATGGCTTAAATCAACAGCAGTTGCTTATTTGCCCACTCTTCTGCAGTTTGGTTAGGGCTTGATGGATGACTCATCTGTACTCCACACAGTGTCTGCCAGAGCTGGAATTTTCAGGATGGCTTCTTTACTGGGTGGTGCCTCAGCTGACCTTGTGGTGTCATCTAGGGACTGGCTGGGAATGGCTCTCCTTTTGGTCTCTCCCCAACGCGAGCATTACCTCCCTTACAGCATGTCAGTCTCATGGTAGTCTGACTTCCTGCATGGTGGCTGGCTTGTCCCTAGAGCTCAGTAGTACAAACTGTTGGCCTTCCTCATACTGGGATGCAGAAGTCCCAGAACATTAGTTCTACTGCATTCTATTGGTCAGAGCAGCCACAGGGCCAGATTGCATTCAAGAGGAAGGGAAATACCTCCCATCAAAGAATTTATGGACACATATTTAATCCATCACAGTCTGCCCTCTGGCCACAAATTATTTACATTTCTTCAAAGGCAAAACACTGTTGCTCACTCCCAAGATGCCCGGCAGTCTCATCCCGTTATAGCATCAGGCTCTGACTCAGATACCAGAATTACATTCATTAAATCATATGGAGGTGTAGATGAGATGGGTTGGGTGTGGTTTCTCAGTGGCAGAGGTGTGTGAACTAAATAAAAGGACAAGTTATTTGTCCCCTAGCCCCCCATATATAAAACAGGAATACAGGGATGATATAAGCCCAGTAGACACCGCTGTTCAAAATGGATGTGTGGCAGTGGGTTACAGTACCGTAGAACAGGTACTGGTCCACAGCGTTTCTGAAATTCAGCCAATTCTCAGCCTCAGCTCTCATTGGGAATGATTTTCGGTGGTTCTTGGCTCCATCTTCTGTGTTGTCCTTCCATTCCAGTAAGAAACAGCTGATGTTTGCAGCCGACTCTTTTTTACCATGCTTCCTGCCTATAGAAGTTTGGGGGTTCAGAGGCCTCCTTTATTTTGGGAGATCTTATATCATTTATTCCAAGCTAGTGTAGTACCCCTCAAATTTAAGAACTTTCTGTATATCAGTCTACTCTGTTTGAGAAAAGTCACACCCAGAATATCTTTGAAGATAAGATTGGTTCTTCTTTACTTTAGGCTGGGTGTCAGGTTGCTGTGGGAGAGCTCCTTCAAGTCTTAGAAACCCCTTTGTCTACATAAGTGGGTTTGGGAGGTAGGTCCTCAGATCTTTGAGGTTTTTAGAAAAAGGAGTCTTACTTTTTTGGTACTAACCATGGGTCATTTTTACTGTCAGAGCCCTATTTTGGTCCTTGACCTGAGGCTACTTTTTACTGTGAAAGTCTTTTGCTGAGAGGGACTGCAGATGGAAGTAGCTTTACTTGTGGACCCATAATTTTTTGGGTCCTTTATATTTCCTCTGATTTCTGCTTTTCTTAGCTTCTCTTGCTTCTCTCATACTTTATCACAGGCAATTAAAGGAAGTCAGTTATACTTCCAGCTTTCTGTCTGGAAATCCTCTTAAGTTGACCCTCAAGTTCATTAGATACTCTTTCTGTTGTGTGCATTGCAACAGGCTTCCTCATTGTTTACCAGTTCACAGCTGGTGTCCTCTTCTGTCCCGCCTTCAGTTGCCTCACTAGCAGCTCCCACTTTCAAACCCACTAGCCATTTCCTCGAGGCCCTTTAGGCTCCACACAAAACCCATTCCCAAAGCCAATGCCACATGTTTTAGATTTTCTTATGCAGCACCCACTTCTAGATTCTGATTTTTGTCTTGTTCATTGCATAACAAACCACCTCCAAATGTAGTGGCTTAAAATGATAACATTTATTTACTTAGTACGCTGCAGTTTGGATTCTCCTTGGTAAGAACGGCTTATGTCTACTTCACATGGCATCTGCCAGGACTACAACATCCAAGGTAGCATGTTCCCTCTTGTGTGTGACGCCTCAACTGAGTGGCTGGAACACCTGGGGCTGGCCAGGCATCTCTTTCTCTACGTGTGGCCTCTATGCTGCAAGCTTGACCTTCCTCACAGCAAGATAGTCTTATGGTAGTCATGACTTTGGATATTTTCAGAGTAGGAAAGTGGAAGTAGCCAAGCCTTCTTAGTACCTAGGCTTGAAGAGCTCAAAATGTTCATCTAATTGCTTCTATTAATCAAAGCAGCCACCTAACCCGGGAAGCAGACAGTATCACCTTTCAGTGGGAAAACTACGAAGAATTTGTAGCCATCTCTAATCTACTATAATAGGATAATTCCTAGGTTTTTCTGGTTTAGCATTGGTAGATTACGATACTGTTCCCTTGAACTGGTTTTTCTTGGAAAGGTCATGGTTCATTTACATTTCAAAGAAACCAACTCCAAAACAAACAAATGAAAAACAAAAAACAAAACCAAAAAGCAAATCAAATCAAAACAAACAAACAAAAAGCCAAATAGGAAAAGAAAGACCTGTTAGCGTTGTAGACTGACTTATCTTTTCACTCCTTGCCGTCTCCACACAATATGTTACTGTTTTCACACCTACTACCATTTATCTCAGTTTTCTCTTTTCAGCTACAGACAGTATCGCTTAACATTTCTATGTTAGTTCTACTGCCTTTCCTTCTCTTTTCCTCCACTTTCACTTTATAGTTTCTGGTATCTGCCCTTTATTTTTTATGTTGTTTAAATTGATATCACATTGTGATGTGTTCATAGTTAATTTCATGCTTCGTAGTTGATTTTAGGAGTTGATTATTACTGGACTAAAGGTTTTATGCTAATACGACTGTGTAAATATTCACTGAAGAGTCACTGTGCCATGACTACACTTTTTTGTTTGGCAGGTTTTTGTTTTTCCTGGAGTTTCTGCTTACCGTTTTTTTCTTGCCTTGTCTGCTTTAATCAGACCCTTATATTCTTCTAACATCTCAAGCATGCTAATTAACCTGTGAAATCCGTTCATTTCCTAGATGCTTCTCAGCTAGGACCCTCAGCTGTCCTGTTTCAGTTGGGACTGATGCAATGTGTCCTCAGGGTTGGATTCTCTATTTCTTAGATTGTGTGGCTTCTTGTTTCTTATTTTACTGTCTGGTTTTGCTTCAGTATATCTTTAAGTAACCTTTCTAAAATGCTTTTATGTGTAAAATCTCTGAATCTTTTCTCATCTGAAAATATGTCTATTCTTTAATCAGAATTTCTCCAAACACCGCATGTTCTCACTCATAGGTGGGAATTGAACAATGAGATCACTTGGACATGGGAAGGGGAACATCACACACCGGGGTCTATTATGGGGAGGGGGGAGGGGGGAGGAGGGAGGGATGGCATTGGGGGTTATACCTGATATAAATGATGAGTTGATGGGTGCTGACGAGTTGATAGGTGCAGCACACCAACATGGCACATGTATACATATGTAACAAACCTGCACATTGTGCACATGTACCCTAGAACTTAAAGTATAATAATAATAATAATAAAAAGAATTTCTTTCAGTGTTGTAGGCAAAGAAATACTCAAGCGCTCAGAATGTTAGTTATTCCCTAAGGATGCTGTAAATATATCTGAGGGTGTATGATTACTTGTTTCTGTTGTTTTCCCCAAATTTGTTTTCTGATCTTATATTCCTGCTTCATCATTGTTTAATTTTTTTCTTTTGCTTATTAATATTTTTGAATTTTAGGAATTACATTCAGACATTAGTTACTGGGTTTTAAAAACTGATAATTAATTAGATGGCAAATTTGTGAAATTCTCCCTAAATGGCTTTACTAGGAAATCATTATTGTGACACAAATACAATATGCCTATTTTAGAAAAACCTGTAAAATTTCTGGAATATCTACTCCTTTCAGTCCCTATTTAAGAATCTCTTTACTTTTTCCCTGGTGCGATAAAGTTGGATTGCTTAAACCTTTTCAGGACAGCTTTGTCTTTTAAAAACATAGCCAACAAGATCTGGAACATTTTAGGCCTTTGACCAGTGGTGCTTTTTAAGTCAGTTCTATCGCCCTTCTTTGAAACAGCTGCGGAGACAATAAAGGTTGATATATAAACTCCATTAACAGCATTCATGGCTGGAATAAAAATATGCTTTATTGTTTTAGTATAATGAATGGACCTGTCTGGAAGGCCCGCTGATTTTTTTCTACGTCTGTAGAGATGTGAAATTTGCAGCTTGTGGTTTTTAATGAAGGAAACTGGATTAAACATTTACCCCTTACATAAATTATAAGCAGGTGAAATAAACCTGTGGAACACCTTGTGTGAAAGCAGGAGCCACATTAATCGCAGGTCATGAGAAAAACGAGGGACTTTGTTGAGAAAGTCCAGAGCCAATGGGTTGCAAAACCACCCTGATCCTGTTTATAAATAAAGAGACATAAACAAGCCAACCAATTAAATGGGAGGGGCACAACAACTTACTGATTGTGGAGCCATGATACTTACCAAGGTATCATTTCTTTTATTTAGTTATTTATTTTTATTTATTTATTTTTTTGAGATGGAGTCTCACTCTGTTGCCCAGGCTGGAGTGCAGTGGCGCGATCTCGGCTCACTGCAACCTCCGCCTCTCAGGTTCAAGTGATTCTCCTGCCTCAGCCTCCCAAGTAGCTGGGACTACAGGTGCATGCCACCATACCCGACTGATTTTTGTATTTTTAGTAGAGATAGGGTTTCTCCATGTTGTCCAGGCTGGTCTTGAACTCCAGATGATCCACCTGCCTCATCCTTCCAAAGTGCTGGGATTACAGGCGTGAGCCACTGCGCCTGGCCGTATCATTTATTTTCACTGGCAGATTGTGAACTTCATAAACTCTTTATGATTTTGCTGTTTCCAGCAACTCATAGAGAAATACCAGGAATCTTTATAAATAGCCTTTGGTTGTATACAGATCATTGTATTATATGTTGGAGGAATGGATTTCATATTGTGACTTTTGCACTTTACCATTCACTTTAAAAAATATTTCAGAAAAGGGCCTTCTAGTTGGAACTCAGTCTTGTACATGTTTGTTCCTGTTTAGATATACCACAAAAAGGCACAGTCTCTGTGGTGAGGAGTTGCTAAGGAGGAAGCAGCAGTTGATACATCTGTTTTAAGCCTACCCTTTTCCACTGCTGAGTAGTTACCAACCAGTACATTTCAGGGAACTTGTACCTTTGTCCTACTACATCTGTCTCAGGCCTCATTTAACACAAAGGAATGGCAGCATTTTTTTTTAGAAAATATATTCTAATTGGATAAATATTTTTTGATTTCACACATACTGCCTGCAAACATACTTCTGTACTTAGTGCCTATACTCCTATTGTAAATGGTTATTTTTATACTTGGTACCTTCTATACTCAATGCATTCTCTTTTCCGTGATCCCGCACCCCACCCCACCTGTACACTCTGTCAAATTGTAGCAAGGTTTTGCACATTGCAGTTGCTCAGTAAATGTTTGTTGAATGAAATTAATTGGCTACAGTCTGTTCCTGTTGTTTCCCTTTAACTTAAATCTGCACAATATTCCTGTATTGAAAGCACAATAACATTATTTGCAGTGCTCAGAATCATTGCCAAGGATACATTTGATTTTCAGGTCATACTGAGAAGTAACAATGAACAGATGAATGAACAAAACAGCTAACCACATACATTTTAATTTTTTTAAAGATTGGCAAATCTAGCTTCTATTGTATTTGAAATATAAAATATATTTATGTTTGCTATTTAATAATAAGGTTTATATTTTGCCAAGTATTTGGCATGTAGGTGGTTCTCTCTGAGCATTCTTTTTCTTTTCTGTGTTTTCCTTAAAATTTAAAAAAAATTATACAGCTGAAATATCTGGCAGATCTGATTTAATACACGGCCAAAATAACCATTGTTCTTTCCGTGATTGTCAGTTCTTTTGATGACCTCTTGTGTTTAATAATGTCGTTTCCTTTTTAGACTTCACAACGGTTCTGGCTAGATTGAAAATCTGTGGAATCTAAACTATGGTTCGGCTAAACTTTTGTTAATAAATGAGGAAGTAAAATGAATATGAATTTGAGCTTAAAATTAATGGGTCTGAGATGATAGTAAACTTGTTTTAAATATCTGAGTTTGCATATCAGCTCTGTTTACTAGTCTCATGACTTTTCTTTCTGCAAGTTAATTATATTTGTCTTGTCTTAAAAGGTAATTGTAAGAATCATCAGTAGTTGAAAAGCACTTTGTAGCTATTAGCTGTATATATGAGATTATAATTACCAAGTCATATAATCCTTATTTCAAAGCAATTCACATAGGCATTTTCAGAAACCAAATCATTCTGATAGACTGACTCATTCTTCCTCTAAGAAAATAAATATCTGTGTTACTTAATAAAGAGTTGTGTTTTTTTTGTTTTTTTTTGTTTTTTTTTTGAGACAGAGTTTTTCTTTTGTTGCCCAGGCTGGAGTGCAATGGTGCGATCTCTACTCACCGCAACCTCCGTCTCCCTGGTTCGATTCTCCCGCCTCAGCCTTCTGAGTAGCAGGGATTATAGGCAAGCACCATCATGCCTGGCTAATTTTGTATTTTTAGTAGAGATGGGGTTTCTCCATGTTGGTCAGGCTGGTCGCGAACTCCCAACCTTAGGTGATCTGCCCACCTCGGCCTCCCAAAGTGCTGGGATTACAGGCATGAGCCACTGTGCTCAGCCAAAGATTTTATTTATATCATTTAAAAAAAATTTCCCCAAGAATGTGGAACCTACAGATTTCTCAGGTCTGGGTAACTCTAAACCACTGTATTGTTGCAGTGAAAAATTTGCTGTTTGTAGATCTGGCCTGTGCATAGCAAGCCAAGTGGCTGTGAGTGGGCAGAATATTATCTGGTGGATCGAATGCAGCAGAGGATATTCACCATCCATTCAGACTTGTAAAATGTTTGGAGTGGAGCCTGGCAGACAATATACCACATCATACAATGTTTATTATATAGATATTAAGAACTGAGACAATATTAATTATTCTACTGAAAAGATGATTAAGTGTAACATTTCAGAGACCCGCCTGGGAGAATGAGGGGTGAAATGTGTGAATGCAAGGGTTTTAGCAGTGTCTAAGAGATGACTACCTCTTGTTTAAAGAGTTTGGCAGCAAAAGAAAGGAAAAAACAAAACCAAATGCAGTAGTAAGAGCAAACAAAGGCTGAGTGTGTGTGTGTGTGTGTGTGTGTTTGTGTGTGTGTATTTTAATTTGTATATATATTTTTTGACATTACAAAAGAGATGATGCCCACAGGGAAGAAATGACTGCAGGTCTAAATAAGGAAGGGTATACTGTAGGATTTGGAATTCTAGCAAAGTAGAGATGGATTAAGGGCTCAGCAAACTGAAAGGAATAACTGTAAATCAGAGAAAAAAGGCTAGGTACAGTGGCTCACTCCTGTAATTCCAACATTTTGGGAGGCCAAGGCAGGAGGATCACTTAAGGCTAGGAGTTCAAGACAAGCCTGGCAATACATCAAGACTCTATCTGTACAAAAACAAAAATAAAACAAATTAGCCGGTGTGGTGGCGCATGCTTGTAGTCCCAGCTCCTCAGGAGGCCGAGGTGGGAGGATCAGTTGAGCCCACGAATTTGAGGTTGCAGTGAGCTGTGATTCTGCAACTGCAGTCCAGCTGGGAGAACAGAGAGAGACTCTGTCTCTTAAAAAAGAAGAAGATGAAGAAGGAGAATGGGGAGGAGGATGAGGAGGGGGAAGAAGGGGAGGGGGAGGAAGAAGAAGGGGAAGAGGAAGAAGAAGAAAAGGAAAATGTCTTCAGTGGTGAAAGTATGAGAGGACAGAAGGAGGGACAGTGGGATATTGAAGTGGAATTAGGAGCACATGAGAACATTTATGTGAGGTTGTCTTGCAAGTGCCAGTGAATTAAAAGTGGATTGTCTGCTTGAGGATCTTCTTTCAGATGACTAGAGAATACATGAAATATACGAAATGATCAGCTGAGGGGTATGATGGAGAATGAATGCTGGTAAGGAAGTAGAAATAAAGTGAGAAGGAGGATATGCCAATATTAGGGTCAAAAATGACCCTTTTGCGTTTATTTTGTGTGCATTTTAAAATACGGTCTTTTGGTTATTTATCCAACACATATTTATATGTTTATTTATTCAGCAAATATTTGTTGAAAGTCTTTGGTTTTATAGGGCTTCTTTTTATCAAGGGAAGACATTAAAAATATAAAAAAGTACAATATTATAGCATGCTAAGTGGTGAGAAGTGCTTAGGATACAAATTTTACAGGAAAGGGGTTGGAGAGAAAGGAAGAGAAGGAGAGAGAAAAAGAAATAATGAAAGACCAGAGAAAGAATGAGAGAAAGCGAGAGAGAGTTTCAGTGAGTGCGCCCAATGGAGTTGTCACTGAAAAGACAACAGGTGAGGAAAGATCTAAGGAAGCGAGAGAGAGGAACAGGACTTCCGTGGCCCCAGGAGGAAGGCTCCTGCTGTGTGGAGGAGCAGTCAGGAGGCCATGTGGCTGGAGTGGACTGAGTGAGGGTGAGTGGCAGGCGAGGAGCTCAGAGAGGGAGTAGGGCATCAGATGGTACTTGGTCTTGTAAGCCAGGAGACTGCATGAAATGACTAAGTGGAGCAAGTGTAAATAGGAAAGAGGAAAGGGCCAATCCTAGAGCCCTGGGTAGTCCCAAGGATGAGAGTTCTGAGAGATGAGAAGGAATAAGCAAAGGAATCTGAAGGAGAGCCAGTGAAGGGAGAAAACCTAGCACAGTCAAGTGTCCTGGTAGCCAAGTGAAAGAAATATGTCAAGGTTGAGGAAGTGCTCTTTTCTGTCAGGTGTACCCCGTGGGTCTAATATGATAGGGACTGGGAATTAACCATTGGATTTAGCAATGTGGCAGCCATACCAGCTGCTTTGCTGGGGTGGCAGGAGTAATTGCCTGATGTGATATGGGTTCAAGAAGGAAAGGGAGGAGAGAAATCACAGACAGCAAATGCAGGCAACTCTTTTGGAGTTTAACTGCATCTAGGAGGAGGGAATTGGTCTGGTAGTTAGAGAAGGAAGTGGGGTCAAAAGAATTCTTTTAGGATGAGAGGTAAAAATAACGTGTGTGTGTAAACTGATGGGGAGGATAGAGTAGAGAAGGAAAAATTGATGTTGTAGAAGAGAGAGGGGAGAACTCCTTCAGCAGTGTCCTTAAGTGTGCAGGAGGCCATGACATCTGATATACAAGTTGTGTGTGTGTGTGTGTGTGTGTGTGTGTGTGTGTGGTGGGGGGAAAAGTGGCCTTAGCTAGTGTGTGCATAGTATCAGGAAAGAAGGCATAGTGTAAGCACAGTTAGATGTGAAGGTCAGAACTTGTGGAAGCTCTCTTTGGATATGTATCCAAAGATAATATAGATTCTCCCCTTCCCTTCCCTCCCCTCCCCTCCCCTCCCCTCACCTCCCCTCCCCTCCCCTCCCGTTCCCTCCTCTCCTGTTCCCTCCCCTCCCCTCCCCTCCTGTTTTTCCCTTCCTTCCTTCCTTCCTTCCTTCCTTCCTTCCTTCCTTCCTTCCTTCCTTCCTTCCTTCCTTCCTTCCTTCCGTCCGTCCGTCTCATCTATCTATCCATCCTCACACACATACCTATACATGCACAGTGATTTTCACACACTAAATAGAAGAGAAAGATGAGGTTTTCCTGTTTTGACAGTTGCTGCCTTATATACCTCGAAGTCTGCTGTTATTTTGTGGTCTTTTAAAAAATCTGTTTGAAGGTCACATGCAGCATCCTTAAGCTTCCATCATTCCAAGTCTTGAGAAATTACAGTTAGCAAGACAGAATGTTAGATTCCAGTTCCCTTTCATTATTGTGTTTTAACTTTGGGGTTGCCATTACTAAATGAGAATGAGAATCTGTAAGTGAGTGAATTGCTGAAGGTGGCAGTGAAAGAGTCTGTTAGTGTCAGAAATTAGTAGTAGCACCTTTTAAGAATACCCTTCAGCAGCCATGGTGCTGGGTTCATGGGGGAAGCCCTATTTCAGGTTATTCTACATCCTAATCACTCTGGATGTAGACTTGTACCTAATCTCCTGGACCCAGACCTTTCGACCATTGAGACCTGACTGTCAATTTAATCTCTCTTCTGACCTTTTCTTCCCTTCCTTCCTTCCTTCCTTCCTTCCTCCCTCCCCTTCCTTCCTTCCTTCCCTTCCCTTCCTCCCTCCTCCCTCCCTCCCTCCCTCCCTCCTTCCTTCTTTCACCCAGGTGCAGTGCTTCAGATCCTTTCTGACCTCCTGCCTCCTAAAATCAGCCGATTGTCCTGCCTCAGCCTCCTAATTGCTTCAGCATTACAGATTCCCCACCACCACATGGCTAATTTTTGTGTTTTTAGTAGAGACGGGTTTTACCATGTTGGCCAGGCTGGTCTCGAACTCCTGACCCCAAGTGATCTGCCCGCCTCAGCCTCCCAAAGTGCTGGGATTACAGGCTGAGCCACCATACCAGCGTGTTCAGACCTTTTCATGTTAAGTTTTTGGGTTAGTTACCTGTCTTCAGGAATTATTGTTTCTGTTACTTCTAGGGCCTAGACTTCTGGTTTGCTGAGAATTTCCTACAATCTTTAGTGTTTTAACTTGTAAATTTTCTGGCCTTTTCTGTGCACATTGTCTTCTAGTCCTTGTCCATATCTGACTAGCACCATCATGTTGATGCCTGGTATTGGACTGTGTGCATTAGCCAACCGCAGTACCATAATTGTTTGGGATTTGTGGCTATTTTTATAAATTGTTATAATTCATATGACTAATTTTATCAAAATGATTTGCTAACACTATGGCAATATTTAATTGGTCAAAATATTATTTTTCTTCTATTTTATTTAACCAGTTTAACTGTTTCTCATAATTATTATTCTGTTATTAAAAAATAACAAAAACTAAAACCAATTCTAGAGATACAATAGTTACATAAAACCAAGCTTTTCTACAAACTAGTCTGTTTTTACTTACAGTGCTTTTCTGAAGAAACAAAGTACATTAAAAAAAACTACTAGTAGCCTCAGAATTAAATAAAAGTAAACAGAATTTTTGTGGCCTAACTTTAATCTGAAACAGAGAGAGTATGATGAATAGTTTTGTCTTTTTTCCCAAAATCTCCTTTCAAGGCTGTTTATAATTCATTCTGGCTACAGGGTAGCTCACTAACATGAGCATGATCAGTCTGTAGAATGAGTACTCCTGGAAATATATCGGAATCAAGTAAGCAGGGTGCTGTCCTGTTTTAAGTATGACAAGTTAAGAAAAGTCTGGAATATTGCAGTAAGTCTGTTATTTTTAAAAAACAATCACATGCAAAAAATTTGGACCCAGAATAGATGATGGGCAACAATAACTACCATTTTAGTGAGCACTTATTGGGCAAGCATATGTCTGCTGTCATTTAATTTCACAAATCCTCACAATAATAATTTGAAGCAGATATCAGTAAACCACTTTATGCATAAAACACTAAAGTTAGAGCCGCTAATAATAAGTTTGTAAAAGGCCACACAAACCAGTAAACTGGAGAGCTGGTATTGGAGCCTGTTTGAACAATGTTGGAAGGCATAAAATTTTAATTATAACCTCTATCACATATGGTGAGCAGATAATTGAATTGGGTTAATGTTGTCATACTGTATTACTGTGGACATGTGGAAGACTTGAGAATCATAGTACTCAAGTGTGGTTTGCAGAGCTCTGGGGTTCCCTGAGATACTTTCAGGGGGTCAGCAAGTCAAAACTATTTTGATTATAATGTTAAGATGTTATTTGTCCTTTTCACCATGTTAACATTTGCACTACTGGTGCAAAAGCAATGGTAGATGAAACCACTGGCATCTTAGCATGATGCCATGATGGTGCCCATCAATGCAGTGGCACCACACTCTACTAGTGATCACTGTATTCTTCACAGTCAATAATTCATAGCTAAAAATCCCAGCCAGACCCACTTCAGAATGATCTTCATGTGCTTATTGAATCAGTAGAATTTATTCAATTTTTTAAAAAAATTTAACCCTTGAGAACACATTTTTAAAAATATAATACTTGAGAAAATGGGAATGGCATACCAAATACAATGCTGGTGTAGAGAAAAAGCATTTGTACAATTTTTTGAGTTGTGTGATAGGAAGAACTATGGCCCCTTAAATATGTCCTTGCCTTCATCCCAGGAACCTGTGAATATATTACCTTGTATGTCAGAAGTAACTTTGAGATGTGATTAAAGTTAAGGACCTTGAGATGCAGAGATTATCCTAGATTATCCAAGTGGGCCTAATCTAGTAACAAGAGTTCTTAACAGGGAAGAGGAGGGTAGAAGATGGATCAGAGAGATGTGATGTGAGGAGGACCCAACCCACTGTTGCCGGCTTTGCAGGTGGAAGAAGGGGCCACAAGGCTGGGAATTTGGATGTCTTTTAGAAGCTGGGAACAGCCCTCAGGTGACAGCCTGAAGGAAGACCATAAAGAAATGAATTCTCCCCTAGAGATTCCAATAAGGATAACAGTCCGCCAGCATCATGATTTTAGTCTGATGAGATTTGTACTAGACTTCTGTCCTGCGGAACTGTAAGGTAATAAATGAAGCTTGTGGTACTTTATTAAGGCAGTAACAGAAAGCTAATACAAGTTGTATGCTGAACTAGCCTCTTTTACTTGGAAAACCATTTTTACTTGAAAGAATGACTCATAACAAAATGTGCTTCTTCAGTCTTGGGTGTTAGGCAGACATAGTCTTGAAAATGAACAAAGTGATCTTGCCACTTAAAGAAAAGCAACTGACAGGGTGTGTTTAGACTTTTGGAAAAACTTCTGTTTGTCACTGTGAGCTTGATGGTTTGCTGAAGACTTTGATGAGACTGGTGGTGATATTAGCAAATGTGATGTCTTGATAATACTTAATAGAATACGTCAAAATTTGCATAATTCAGTGAACCAATATTTCCCCAAAGACCAGTGTATGAGTTACAAAATTTTGCATTGTTAAAAGATTCTTTTGAAGTGCAAAATAAAGAAATGGATTTCAATGGGACAGAATGTAGAAAGTTCACTGATACAGTTTCAGATTTCACGTTGCCACAAACATGTAAGGAACGATCATTCTTTGGTGGATCGTATCAAAAGATAATATTAAACATTATCTGAAGAAGCTCTGAAAATTTACCCTTTTCCATTTATATATACTTGTGGGACGTTAGATGTTCTTCATGTCATGGCAGATTGAGTGCAGAAACAGATAAGGGAATCCAGCTACCTTTTATTAAGTCAGGTGTTACAAAAAATGTTAAACAATATCAATCTTTGCACAAACTTTTTTGTTTTAAAAGTGAAGTTATTTTCATGAAAATAATATTTATCATATAATGATTTGTGACTATATTAAGTGAATTAATAAATATTTAAAATTTTCTCAGTTATAATTTCTAAAATGATAAATATTCATAGATAGAACCATACATACAAAAGCCCTTAGTGGTCTCAACAGTTTCAAGAGTGAGAATTGCTGTTTTAGAAAGCACTTGGAAAATAATGATAAAGATGTCAATTAGCAACAAGGAAAAATACCTACACAATGTTTTCAAGGACAAAAAGGAGATCACAAAACTTTTTGTTTAGAATGAGTCTGTTTATTCAAAATTTTATACCTATATTAACTATTTTAATATTGAGAAATGTGTGGAGAGATGTTCACTAAAATTTCAGTAGTGGTATTCTCTGGGTGAGTGTTTTTTTATTTGTACTTGTCTGTATGGTTTATTTTACAATGAGCATGTATCATGAAATAAAATAGCAAATCTGTATTAAAAGCACATTTGTTATTTTACAGCATGCATTTTATAAGAACTGTGAAGCCATGTAAAAAGTGTATAATGTATTCATGAAAGCTTTTCTTTCATTGCATTCTTTTCTAGGGCTACTAAATGATAGTCATGGTTTTTGGTCCAAGTTTATTGCTCAAGGCTTTAATGCAGTAGTTCTGAATTTATATGTTTAAGATGGTCTCATTGGTAGGTTGGCCCAGTAGATATTGACATTCATTAATGCCGCAGTGTGTTAACTTCACTCATCCTTTTGTTTTCTGTTTAGTATTTACAGATAAGCCTTGTAGGGTAGAATTAAACTTAATGGTGTTTATAAATATATTATAAATTGTCCCGGATCATAGCAGGACACGAGGGCTTTAGGGTGCGCACTGTTAATCACAAGCAAACACTGTCACAGAAACGCAGTGTTTGATGTCTAGTTTCCGTTCTAATCTCGTAGTCTTTGATGTTATCCTCTTAAGACTGGAAAATGTCATATTCATTTTCTTGATCCGGTTAACATGATTTTATGAGTGGGTTCAATAAATTAGCAGAATCTAGGACAGTTTCTTATCAGTAAAATGAGGATAATAATAGAATTACCTCAAAGGATCAAAGGATAGTTGTGAAGATCAAAGGAGATAAAATATATAAAGCATTTAGAACAGTGCCCCGCACATAAGTGCTCCATTAGTGATAGCTATTATTATCTAGAAAGTGCACACAGTAAGTTCATAGCAAATATTATTTACAAAGAGTAACTTTCCCAGATACTCACGTTCAAATTGTTCATGTATTTGCATTAGCAATGATCATGCAGAGGTGTTATCAATGTCTCTTTTTAGAGCAAGCACCTGCTTTTCAGGTGACACTCTTAATTTGATTAATACTCTCTTCTCATATGAAAACACTCTAGGTTCAGGCAAGAACCAGTGTAGTATTGTGATCTAGGAGGATGAGCAGAATCACCATTTTCTCTTTGATTCTTTGCTTGCTCATTCATTGGTTAGTTCATTTCACAAACATATTGCATGAGAGCCATGTGCTAGGCCTTGTGCTCGGGATAGATAAGAGGCATGAGACACATCTGTGGAAGAGGAAGATGCCATTGGGTGACTAAATATAGTCCGTAAGTGCTGTGAGGGGGAAGCCCTGGGTTGCTGTGGGTGATTTGTAGGTGTGCATTGCTGCCACAGGCTCTGGGGTAGGGCACCATTGGGAAGGGCCATGGAGGGTTTCTCTGAGGGGAATTGTGAGCAAATCGGCCTCCCAGGCTGCTGAGCAGTGAGCAGCCTGTGCTTTGTTCCTCTCTTTGTTCCTCCTTCTCTAAGGACATCTTAGTATCTGCTGATGTGCCTTATGGGCAATTTGCATGGAAGATTTATTAGTCATGTTTTTATGTTCTTCATATTCTGTTTACTAGGCTGAAAGAAGCATATGTGTTTATCCAATATTTATAGGGCAAACAAAATTTTTAGGAATGTTTAATAAAGGCACAGCGGTTTCAGAAAGATTTTTCTTCAGTTATTTTAACCACAACTGGAGTTTTAAACATTTAAGGATGATTTTTGTTTGTTTATTTCAGAGTTGTGGAAGGAATAATCCTTCTGAAGTTCTTTTTTTTTCCTGAATCAGCCCACAAATTCATAAACTAATCATAAGGAAACCATTTAGCTGGTATTTATGTAAAGAAATATTTTATCATAACTGAATTTTCAAATATTTGGGCTCATATTTCTATATTTTGCAGTGGCAACCTTTTTTTTTTTTTTTTTTTTTTTAAAAAGAAACTTTTTCTTCCTTTATCTTTTCTGGTTCCCAATTGAAGTAGAATTTTGGAGAAACTGGAAAGTTACTGTCAGGTTGACTGGATGTAGTGCTGCAGGGTGTCCAGAAAGGAGTATGTAGCTCACTGGAGATGAGGTTTTTGAGATGGAGTCTTGCTCTGTTGCCCAGGCTGGAGTGCAGTGGTGCGATCTCAGCTCACTGCAGCCTCCGACTCCCAGGTTCAAGCAATTCTCCTGTCTCAGCCTCCCAAGCAGCTAGGACTACAGGCACCCACCACCATGCCTGGCTAATTTCTATATTTTTGGTAGAGACAGGATTTCACCATGTTGGCCAGGCTGGTCTTGAACTGATCTCAAGTGATCTGCCTGCCTTGGCCTCCCAAAGTGCTAGAATTCTGTAATCCCAGCACAGGCGTGAGCCACTGCACCTGGCCTGGAGATAAGTTTTGAAACGTTTAAGAGCTGGAGAGCAGCAGATGAGAAAGAATAGTTCAGGAAAACTGGTAGGCCATGTGCCCAGGAAATAGATGATGAGGTAAGAATAAATGCTAAGCAAGGAATCGAGAATCTTGTAGGAGACATAAGGCAAGAAGACCAGTTATATACAGTAGTCCCGCCTTACCAGTGGGGGACACATTCCAAGACCCCCCGTGGATGGTACCAAACCCTATTTATACTCTGTTTTTTTTCATGTACATATGGTAAAGTTTAATAGGCCCAGCAAGAGATTAGCAGCAATAATAATAAGATAGAACAATTATAACAATATACTCTAATAAAAACTATATGAATGTAGACCCTCTCCAAAATGCCTTATTGTACTGTACTGCAGGAAACTAAAACCACAGAAAGTGAAACTACAGATAAGGAGGGACTACTGTACAAGTCCAAATGTATTAAGTGCAATGAGGATAAAAACAAAATGTTTTAGCCATTTATTCAGTAATAAATAAATTTTTTGAGTGCCTACTATAGTCACTTGAGGTAGGGGTAAGATCATTTCTGTTTAAAGAATTCAGAATTCAGGAAAGGCTTTCTTTCTTTCTTTTATTTTTGTGGGGAAGACAAGGTCTCACTCTGTCACCCAGACTGGAGTGTAGTGGTGCAATCTCAGCTCGCTGCAGCCTCCACCTTCCGAGTTCAAGTGATTCTCATGCCTCAGCCTCCCGGGTAGCTGGGACTACAGGTGCTCACCACCACGCCTGGCTAATTTTTGTATTTTTTGGTAGAGATAGGGTTTCACCATGTTGGCCAGGGTGGTCTCGAACTCCTGACCTCAAGTGAGCTGCCTGCCTTGGCCTCCCAATATGTTGGGATTATGGGCGTGAGCCACTGTGCCTGACCGAAGATAGGCTTTTAATAGAGTTCATGACATTTAACTTGCCCTTAAAGGTATACAGAGATAGAATTCTAATGCAGTGCTGTCCAATTAAAATATAATGTGAGGCTCATGTGTAATTTAAAACTTTCTAGTAAACACATTAAAAGAAGTCAAAAGAGATGGGTGAAATTAATTTGAATTGTATATATTATTTAACCCAATATGCCCAGAATATTGTAATTTCAGCATTATAATCAGTATAAAAGTATTGAGATATTTAACATTTTTCACATTAAGCCCTTGAAATTGACTCTTCATTTTACATGTCCAGCACATAGCACATGTCAATTCAGAAGCTAACTTTTCATTGGAAATATGTGATCTAAATATAGAGTTTATAAAATTTAACAGTTGAAAAACAAAATTCACATACAGTTTGTTCCAGTCATACTTTAAAGTTTTCCAATAACTGAATAGGGCATCTGTTTTAAAATTGTAATGCATATTAAAGTTAATTCAAATCAAAAAATCTTTTTCCTAGTCATATTAAATTCAACTCCACCCGTGGCTAGAAGCTACCATATTGAATAACACAATTTTAAAGAGATTAATGAAAAGAAAGTTTTGTAGGCAGAAAGAAGGTGTCGAGGAAAAAAGTTGGAGCAGTCTTGAGGAAGCAGCAAGCAGCCCAGTGTAATTTATTTGAAATGAAATAGTGAGAGAAAAACCTGGAATGATATTTGGGAGCCCTGGATGCATAGTCTCCAAATTGGAACTTCAAGTAAACAGACATTGGGCACTCACTGGGTAAACTTTTTGGGAAAAACTTTATAAGAGGAATGAGAGGCTGCCTGTTTTGATTTAGGCTGATTAATCTGGCTATATTGTTTAGGGTGGATTTGAGAGCCAAGGGGAAGGAGAGAGGCTGGAGGTGAGGATATTAACAAAGAGCTAATCGCAGATAGAAAGAGGTAATGAGAGCCTGGAGTAGAAAAATGCTGGAGATTCCCCAGCCTAAAAAGATTCCCTTTCACTGAATCAGCCTCCCTCAATGGGTTTCCTAGTGTTCAACTATCTTTCTGTGCTATTACAAATATTATGTTGTGTCTCTAGTATATTGTCTGCTAGTATTTCATTTATTAGTTTCCCATCCATCTCCATAGATTGGTACTGTAAACATGTAGCCATTCAGCACTTATTTCGTTGTATCATTGTATGTTATTTTGTGTGTTTGGATCTATTTTAGAGTTTGAGCCATCAGTGAAGAGAGACCATTTCATTTTCCTGTTTGCATGCATAGCACCTAGCACACTTAGAGCCTCTGGTGTTCTTGTTGCACTGAGAAGGAATTCAATAAATGTTTCTTGATTTGAGTGAACCTGCAATGATAGTAGTTTGTGGATGGCACAGACTTGGGGATGCCAATAACTTTGCCTCATATTTGGGCAATAAGAAAGCAACTGAAGGTGGGGAGTTCATTTCAAGGTGAATTGCCAGAGGTTTCAAGTCAAATTTTTATTGGGGAAAAGGTGAAGCAACAATATGAAGCAGTTTCTGGTATTCTGTTTCTTTTTAAGACTACAGAAGAAATTGAAATCATTGGAGAAATCCTATTACTTGATACAGGCAAATATATTACCCCTTACAATTTGTTTAAAATTAGAAATCCTAAGGCTGAAGGTGAAAAGCCAGGTATAGTTATTTCGACAGTGAAATAAATGATTGAGTGGCAGTTATAGCCCATTCACCCAGTGGACAAATAGGCACCATGAGGAAGGACTGGTGTTTGTGGGACATGATGATTTCCTCATAATAAATGGGAGACTTTTTGTACATCATGCAGTTGATTGATAATGAAGAGGAGGTGGAGAAAAATAGTTAATATTTATTAATTTTATTAACAAGTTAATTCATAACTTTATTAACATTATTAAGAACCTATGTTAGAAACAATGTTAGGTGCTTTATATAAACTTTATTCTCACAGTTTTTATAGGTTACAGGTATTATCCCTATTTTATAGAGGATGATGCTGAAGTTAAGAGAGTTTGAAAAGTGTGCCAAAAATCACATAGCTAGTAAGTGATCGAGCTGGGAATGGAACCTGGATATGTCTTACTGTGAAGTTTGTGACCCATTCGTAATTGGGCATAGTAGATGTTACAGAGAGAGGATTTTGGAGTTAAAAAAAAGGCAGGGGGAAAGGTAAGGATCTTTTTCTAGAGCAGAAGCTCTCTTCTGTTCATTTGGATGGTGATGATGAAAACTCTTCCAGTGGCATAACACCAGAAATTATGGGGACTGCATTAGGCTAGCTTTGTCAGGACTCCCATAGGAGGTGGTCGTGTGGAAACCATGATAAAGAATAAGAAGGTGTGAATTTTCTTCCTTTTTTCACTTCCTCACATAGTGTAGATAGAGTTAATGTGTGGGAACATAAAATGCTGAGAAGGTGGAATGAAGGAAATAGGGATTGATTGTTTGTAAATTCAGTGTTTCATCCCTTGAAGATTAAAAAAAAAATCTTACCTAGTTCATTACTATTCCAGAGACAGATTAAAAAGTGTCTGCCTCTTTTTTTTTTTTTTTTTTTTGAGATGGAGTTTCGCACTCAGGCCCCGGCTTGAATGCAATGGCGTGATCTCAGCTCACTGCAACCTCCACCTCCTGGGTTCAAGCGATTCTCTTGCCTCAGCCTCCCAAGTAGCTGGAATTACAGGTGCCAGCCACCACGCCTGGCTAATTTTTTGTATTTTTAGTAGAGATGGGGGTTTCACCATAAGGGTGAGGTTGGTCTCGAACTCCTGACCTCAGGTGATCCATGTGCCTTGGCCTCCCAAAGTGCTGGGATTACAGGCATGTCTGCCTCTTACTAGAAGAGTCAGATGAGGCTGGGTGCAGTGGCTCACACCTGTAATCCCAGCACTTTGGGAGGCCGAGGCGAGTAGATCACTTGAGGCCAGGAGTTCGAGACCTGCCTGGCCAGCACGGTGAAACCCTGTCTCTACTAAAAATACTTGATAAGCTGGGCCACTTCGGAAGTTGAGGCATGAGAATCGCTTGAATCTGGATGGCAGAGGTTGCAGTGAGCTGAGACCGTGCCACTGCACTCCAGCCTGGGCAACAGAGCAAGCCTCTTTCTCAAAAAAAAAAAAAAAAAAAAAAAAGAGTTAGATGAGCAAAACTGATATACTTCAATACTAGCTTTCTTTTAGGTATCTTAATTTTATCAATAATGGTAAATGTGTTGTTTAGCTGATTTTTATCAACTAAAACTTGGAGTTTTAGCTGACTCAGGGGAGTGAAACGGCTGTCTTTGAGACTGATAATCATTTTCTGACATGAGGCTATTTAAGGCCTCAAGGACTTCTGATGTCAATTAACCATCAAATATTTTAACAGTGCTTAGTCTTTGCTCAATATCTTGGTCCATTCTATGTTTGTAATAGATGCATGTCAAATAGACATTTTGGTTTATGAGATTCCATGTTTCGGAAGAGGCTGTTGGATTCTTAAAACATTTATTCAGTCATCAAATATTTATTGAGTATTGAACTCATGTTAGTCATTGTGATAGACATGGGGTATTTAGTGGTGAACAAAATATATATTTTCCTGCCGTCATATTCTTTGAAATCTAGTGAGGTTGGCAGACTTTAAAAAGACAGTAACACAAATGAATATACTGTCATACATTTTGATGATATATGACATTTACCATATTGATCTCATTGAACACTAGAGATTTACTTTCTTTAAATAGATCTATCTTGAAAAGCTGTGTGTGTGTGTGTGCATATGTGTGTGTATGTATGTATAAAACTTCACATTTGTGTAAATCAAGTAATAATTGAGCTTTGTGATTTTGAGCTAGTCAGTTCGTTCTCTGGATTTTAATTTTCTTGTTTATTATATAGCAATTTATAGAAGATCTTTGTAGAAGTTTCTGATGTTAAATTCAGTCATGATGTTATGTGATTGAGATGTTTATATACTATTTTTTTAATGTGCTCTAAACATAAATTAGTTCATTTTGTACCTGAAAATAGAAAGTAAGACTTGTTAAATAATAAATTGACCCAACTGGCATCAATAGTTATAATGCTGCCATACTGGAAATGTTGAAAGTTTTGCAGAAGCTTAAATATGAAGCTTTGAAAATTATTGTCGAAATTCTAGATTCTAAGTTCTATTAAAAACCTGTTTATTTTCTTCAGCTGCATATGTATTCGATGCGAATCTTCTAAACTTGAAACAAACACTTCATGGCCTCTCTGATCATCAGTTTTCCAGTTTATTATTTTTTAATAGATAATTTTTTAGAGCACATTTAGAAGTATAGAAAAATTGAGAAGTTAGACCAATTTATTTTCACAGTGGGAGTAATGGGCCCTATCTTGGATAGTTATGAGAATAAGAATTATTGAATGTAAAAGTTTTAGCATAGGTCCTCATTCCTACGTAGCTATTATTGTGATCAACTTTTTCCTTTCATCATTACGCTAACTCCTACACTGAAAGAGAGCTAGGTATCTGTTTATCTTTTTAGTTAATAAAAGAAAAAATTCTATTGTCATGCCCAAATTTCTATCTGTATCACTGATGGCCACCAACCACAAATCTGTTCCACCATTTAATGTTTTCTCTCATTTCAGTGATCTTTCTTTGTTTCCTTTTTCTAACCATGGAATTTTATGAAAATCTAGAGATCAAAGGAAGCAACATAAGAATGAGTAGGTGATTTTTGTATTTTTTCAAAAGCTGATCATTTTAAAACAAAACATTTAAAAAGTTTCTAGTTACTAATATAGATTTAATATGCATTTGAAGAATTTTCAATAATTTAAACCAACTTTTAGTAAAATCGAACTTTAAAATATATTGATGTGCGTTTATTACATAAGCTGGTATGTGTGGAAAACAGGCGAAGATACAAACGATAAGGAGTAAAATCATGCTGATGGATATTACACTAACAAAATGCCACATATAGCCATAGTACTAATGTACTACTCTTTAACATATTACAATAATTGTAATTTATGGCTTTGAAACTTTAAAGATATGAAACCCCCAAATCATGTTCATATTTGAAAGAGAAACTTAAGGCAATAAACAATTTGTAGCAATTAGAACTCTATTTTGCATGCCATTAATATATAATTGCATGCTACTTTTATATATCCATTGTAGCAAAGATTCCCCGGTGAACTCTATCAGGCCTGGTTTATGATAGATATGTAGATAGATAGGTAGACAGAAAGATCCTGGTTTAAGAGAGAGAGAGAGAGAGAGAGAGAGATACACACACACACATACTGATAAAGACCAATCAGAAAATATATATATGATATATATATTTAAAAGACCAATCAGAATATTTATCTATATTATATATAATATATAGTTTTGGGTTGGTCTTTATCAGTGAACTCATACTTGAATAGTTAGTAGAGTAACCGAATGTCTTGTTTTTGCTCATTTGTGTTTGAGGTATGGTTGTAGTGCCCATGGGATAGTGCAGTGGTATTTGCATCACATAATTGTTGCATCTGGGCCCTTTTGTTCCCATTGACTTTCAGGGCCATTTCGAAACCTGCATTAAAGACAATTTCTGAGACATTTTCTTCTAGAAACAAGAATGGTGAATGATGTTAGTAGAGAATCAGAAAATAATTTGTATATCAGACCTCTTCGTTCTATAGTTTTGGAGAACAAAGTCTCGCGAGTAGCAGATGGCCATAGCTATCATTCACGTAGAGCTCCAGCTTTCATAAAAAGGTATGTTTCCCGGATACAATCTGGGGCCTATTTGCCATTTAATGGCCTCACTGTTTGAAGTTTAAAGTTCTCCATTCTACTGCGCCAACAGTTTTCGATATTTATTTAGCACCTGGCTAGGAACTAGAGAATCTTGTGTTGCGCTGAAGACATGATGTTCACACGTTGAATCAGACAGAAAAATTTATATTATGCCTAATATATACTGTTTATGAAGACAGAGATGTATGTACATGCTCCAAATGATTAAAATGAAAAGTTATAAACAACACAGTTAACCCTCAGTGGCTCAGTAAATTTTTGTGACAGGATAAGTGCTGCTTACACACATGATGCTGTTCTCTGTGTTTGGCCTATTGGAATGCATTGATCTATATTTCCTAAGCTGAAATGAAAGTAAGAAATTTAATTTATATTATAGTTATTGATTAATCACATTGCTTCGTGACTGTACCAGAATAATACATGTGGAAACATATTACTGGTTGAAGTAAGTTTTAGATGGTTATTTGTGGATTATTGCCCTATTACGGTCTCTATAGAAATGTAAAAGTTTACTTAAAAGTCACCAGAAGGTCAGGTGCAGTGGCATATGCCTGTAATCCCAGAACTTTGGGAGACTGAGGCTGGCAGATCACCTGAGGTCAGGAGTTCGAGACCAGCCTGCCAACAAGGCGAAACCCCATGTCGTCTCTATTAAAAATACAAAAATTAGGCAGACATGGTGGCACCTGCCTGTAATCCCAGCTACTTAGAAGGCTGAGGCAGGAGAATTGCTTGAGCCCGGGAGGCAGAGGTTGCAGTGAGCCTAGATCGCACCATTGCACTCCAGCCTGGGTGACAGAGTGAGACTCCATCTCAAAAAAAAAAAAAAAAAAAAAAGTCACCAGAAGAACATGGTCCTATTTGGAAAAGATATTTATAAATTTCATTATGTCTGTAGATGTAGCTTAATGATATTACCATCAGATGTGCCTTGTTATCTTTGGGTGAAGAGGAATAGTCCTACGACAGTCTTTGAAGGTTGATCATAAGATTTCTGTTTTTGTTTTTGTTTTTTTTTCAGTTTCAGAAAGTTTTGAAACACCTAGTTCAGCCTCACTTTTATTAAGGACATATCTCTGGAACTTTGACTTGAGTTCTTTCTTTTTAGAAGCATTATATAACTTAAATATTTTGACTTGCATCTAGCCCCAGCTTTTCTTTGTTGAAGAGTTCTGATTGTATTGCCTTGTCTCGAATGCATCATTGATCATTATGAAAAGAATACAGGTTGTTCCTGATGTCTGTTCTCCCTTCTTCTTTAGTAACGGAATTTTGAACTAGGTAAATGGCTATGTAGAGTCAAGACTACGCTGCTTAGCTTCTCTTGTTGCTAGGAGTGCCTCTGGTTCTGGCCACTGGGGTGTAAGTAGATTTGTTTTGTGGCAGCTTGCTTAAGAAACCTTCCTTAAGAGAGTATCCATTATGTGTGTGTGTTGGGGGGGGGGGGGGGGGGGACATCCTCTTTCTCTTTTTCTTATTATTAATTCCTTCTTTGTATCCTGCTCCCTGGAATACAGTTGCAACTATTTTGAACCATGGAGTTGAGGCCCCCAAGATAGAGAAACAAGATAGAAGGCACCTGCACCTTTGATATTTAATGACAAGCAATGAAGTACCAAAACAGCCCCAAAACTCTAACTACACTTTCATGTTTCATGTGACAGGAAAACAAACTTCTGTTTTGTGTAATCAATTGCTATTTTGGGTTTCAGTCATTGCAGATGAACCCAATCCCAACGATTGGGTTCAACAGGTTATGTATAACTTTAACTGATTCTTTAACTACTTTGTTAATATATATTCTCCTAGACTTGTGTACTGGTTAGAACTCTTAGAGGCAAGGGTGAAAACTATCACCGTGTGAAAGGACCCTGAAGTGGCCCCCAGAATTGGAGGAGACCCAAGAGCTATTCACCACACCTCCAAGGATGTTCACAGCCAGGGACTGGACCCCACCTGTACTCTTTCTCTCCACAATTTGGATCTAATTTCATTTTCCTCTTGGTTTTATTTTGTTACTGCAGACTGGCTCTCTGCAGTGAAAGAGAATGGTACCAGACTAATTTCCTTAATACTTGAGACTTCAGATGGGAAACAGCTGTGTCTTGTCTTCTGTTGGAAAAATATTAGGGAACAACTCACATTGACCTGGCTTGGGTCACATGCCAGTTTCACCCATTTACCTGTCACTGGACCAGCTTGAATTACCTGCAGTTTATTGTGGTTACTTTGGAGGCAGGTGGATGGGAAGATTGGACCTGGGGGAGGGTGCAAGGACTGGCAGCATCCACTGAAACCATTTGTTCTAAATGAAGTGGGTGCTATTTTGACAAAACAGTGTCTATTATAACTGATACATCATTTATAAATGATTTACAGTTGGGATCATCTTAGTCTTTCTTGAAAGCAGTCCATGTGTGAAAAAAAATGAGGGCTGCGAGTTTGCTTTGAATTTGGTTTCTGACTTTGAAGTTGTGAAATTTGGCAAGACTGCAGCTCAGATAAATCCTTTGTTTGGGAATTTTGATGAAAATGATTTCAGGCCCCATTGTCACATTATACAGGCTAATTATTGGGAACCACTGAACAGATTTCCTTATTTTCTTTGATCTTCAGTCTCATTGATTATAATGGAAGCATTGCTGTAATCATTAATCTTTTCAATGTAGACCTAGGGAGGTGTTTTAGATATTAAAGAATTAAGGCTATTACGCCCTGAAAAATACTTAGTGTCACAAATTCTACTTAAAATTCTAAGGTGAGAGCCTCTCTAAGGAGTTAAAATTTGACATTTAAGAAGTTAAAATTTTATGTATGTTTGACATACATAAAATTTGAGAAGTAAAAATTCTTTTGAAAGGGCTTTAGGATACTGAGTTTCCAGAATGTACTTGAAATATTAACAAATGATGGAAGATAAATTAATTGAAAGGTCCTGGTGTCATGCGATTGAGTTCTGTTGAGGGAGAGAGGACATCTCTGTCGACAGGGCATGCATTCGTAGAGTGGGCAGGGCCTGGCATGGGCTGGGCAAAAGCTAGTCATGACACAGCGCCTGCTTCCAGGTGGCGTTCAAGCAATATGGTGACATTTCAGAGGCTTCAAAAATAGAGGTGTATTGCTTGTGTAAGTATTTTATTTATTAATCTAATTTCTAGTCAGATATATGCGAGGTGCATAGATGAAGCGTATTCTTTCTCCCGGATGCTGAAAGTCTCAAGCTTTTTATTCTTTTCTGCAATCAAAGATGAAAAGAAAGTTGTGTTGTTTGGGTCACGTAAACCATCATACACTTTCTCTTGGTATCGTTTTGCCAGCCCACGCAAGAGAAGGGGAGGGAAGGGAGTATTTGATATTCAATGAACAAAGAAGCATACCTTTCTACAGCCAGTGGCAGCTCTGAGAATGCCTTTTGTGATCAGAACGTTTTGCAGATGATGTTCACTAGAGTCCCAGACAGGAAGGAGGAACCAAGGCCAGAAAGGCAATCTTGCTGCAAGATGTCGTAGGATACTTTTTCATTCCCCAGGAGCAGCCACAGCAGGCACACTCCATGATGACCCGTGTTGTTTGGAGGAGTTGATCTCTACCCTGAGGGTTGGAGGTTGTGCATTTAGAACTCCAATATGAATGATTACTATGTGGGGAGACTGGTGCTTTTCCTTCACCCACAAAAAGTGCAAGTCTAGGTCGGAGATTAGCATCCGGTTGCTTGCTGTTGCCTTTCCTTCCAGCCTGATTTTGGAGAGAGGTGAATGTATGTTTCCATTGTTATCCTGGGATGGCCTGCGGTTAGGATTTTTCTTCTTTGAAGAAGGGAGGTATACGCCCCTTTAGCAGTTAATGATAATGTTTATAAGGACCTGAAGTCTTTGAATAAAAGCCAAAGAATGTCATATTATTTTCATCTGCAAGGTGAATGGCCTGTTATGATGGTATACATATCTGAAGTAATATGGAAGGACAGGACAAAAATAGGTTTCTGAGAAATGTGTGGCATTTTTTGTTTCCTGATAATATTACAGCTTTATCTACTGATCTCAGCTAGAGTTTGTCATGTCCAGATCCCTCTGGGCTGAGCCGTGGCTCCTTTGCCTCCTTTTCCAAGGCCCATTTCATTGCACAATTAAGCCTTGCTTAAAACCTTCTCTTCTCATGAACTCAGACATTTCATAAGTTAAAACTACCTATTAAATATTCAGTTTTAGGATTTTGTTTAGATGACATTAGACTTCCTATTTCATGATGAAGGACCAAGATATATGTTTCTTACTATATTTATTGTGTCCTGCTTTAAACTATCTAGCAAATTAAATGTCGTCGAAAGTCCTGATTTTGCTGTATTCAAATTTTTTCGGTCTAACTTTATTTTATTAACTTATTTTATCGCCAAACTTGTCTAATCAACTAAAGTTCTAGTTGATTTACTTTTTATGGGCCTAAGATGAGAGCAGTAGTAGTAATATTTTATAAACCATGGGAACATTTTTTTTCTCAGTATTGTGAGAACCTTTAAAAAAATTTTTTTTTTGGTTTAAACTAGTCTTTGTGGGAAAGCTCCCTCTAGTGTTTCTTGGAGCAAGTACAAGTAGTATTGAACTATGCTTTTACAAAAATGAACCTTAGGGCCAGGCTGGGAGGCTCAGGCCTGTAATCCCAGCACTTTGGGAGGCCGAGGCAGGCGGATCACTTGAGGTCAGGAGTTTGAGACCAGCCTGGCCAACATGGTGAAACTCTGTTTCTACTAAAAATACAAAAATTAGCCGGGTATCATGGCGGGCGCCTGTAATTCCAGCTACTCGGGAGGCTGAGGCAGGAGAATCACTTGAACCTGGGAGGTGGAGGTCTGCAGTGAGCCGAGAGCACTGCACTTGAGCCTGGGTGACAGAGCGAGACTCAGTCTCCAAAAAAAAAAAAAAAAAAAAAAGTGAGCCTTAAATAATAGGACTGATTTGATAAATAGAGAGCATCTTGTTGAATAAATAGATAGTAGGCTGATCTCACACTGGAAATGCTGTGCAGTTGGGTAGAGGGATATGCTGTATTCAAAAACATGGGTCTCAAAAATAAAGAACAATGTTTCAGGTGTGTCTTTTAAATACCCCTAGAAAATGGAATATTAACTTTCTTGATTACATGTTTATGAGATGCTTTACTTTCTTGTTTTGATGACTTTGTTTCTTATTTCACCGTTTTAGAAATCATGTCCATAGAAATATCCATATCTAAGAAAAGAAATACAGGGTTATTTTTCATAAGTGACACAAATATTTTAAAATCATAGTATGTTATTCTTATTTTGGGAATGTACAGAATAGAGTAGTTTTGTGTAAACACATGCAAACTTTTTTCTAAATTTATTCCTTATATAAATATTACTTTTATAGGATAGCTCCCAGTCTCATCCTAATGGCAGAGAAGACAGTTTTACCTACATGAGTTCATTTCACGTGGGCAAACCTCTCTTCTAATTAGTGGCTGATTCCTGAGTTTTACCTAAAATACTTGATGCCATGTAGGGTTCACATTTAGCAATCCAGAGAACACAGGAAGAGTAGCTCGAGGGTCCTAAGGATGCCTTCACCTCACAACTTGGTCAATAAACAGCCTAGAATTAAATTTTATGTCAATGCTCAATATTCTGTTAGATCTTCTTCCCCATCCTCATCTTAGCTAATGAGCAAGCTTGCTATTTTACAGAGAAAATTAAAGCAGAGAAGAAGTTCTATAAACTCCCATCACCCATCTGCCTGCACCTGTGCCTTTCTATTCTGCCTTTCCCTTTCAAACTGCCAGTTCAGTTCAACCTCTTCCTTGGGCCTAGATTCTGTCCCCTCTTGTCTACTTAAGGACATTGCTCCAGTAATTCTGCCCTCTTTCTTGAGATCATTGATTTCCCCTTCAGTGTTAGGTATTCTCTATTGGAAGCTGTCATTTCTTCCATTTCTTTCAAGAGAGAACCCACTTTTGAATCCACTCCATTAAGACTTCCGTCCTTAGCTCCCACAAATTTTCTTGCCAGAGTCACCTATGAGCTCATGTTGATTATTCTCTTCTTTTGGAAACCTTTCTTACTTGGCTTCAGGATGCCATTCTCTCTTGGTTTTACACCTGGCTCTTGCTGTATTTTCTTTCATTCATATTTCTCCCTCTTTCTTTTTCTTTTCTTTTTTTTTTTTTGAGACAGAGTCTTGCTCTGTTGCCCAGGCTGGAGTGCAGTGGCACAATCTCAGCTCACTGCAGCCTCCACCTCCCAGGTTCAAGCGATTCTCCTGCCTCAGCCTCCTGAGTAACTGGGATTACAGGCGCACGCCACCATGCCTGGCTAATTTTTTTATATTTTTAGATGGGGTTTCACCATGTTGGTCAGGCTGGTCTTGAACTCCTGACCTCATGATCTGCCCACCTCAGCCTCCCAAAGTGCTGAGATTACAGGCATGAGTCACCACGCCCAGCCTCTCCATCTTTTAAACTATAAGCACTGTGACCTTAACGCTAGGTCCTGGAGATACCCACCTCTCTCTCTCTGCCTAGCTCTCTGTGTCTCTGTCTCTGTCTCTCTCTCTGTCTTCTATACTCACTCTCTTGATAAACCCATCTAATCTCATGGCTTTAAATACCATCTAGATGCTAATAACTTCCAATTTTCTGTCTCAGCCCTGATCTGTCCCCTGAGTTCCAGACACATATAATTAACTGCCTACTGACATCTCACCTTGAATGTCTATAAGCTTCTCAAAATTAATGTGTCCAAAACGAAGCTCCTGATCCCTTAAGCCATCACCCACCTTCAGTCTGTCCTACTGTCGCTCCATTTTTTTCTAATTCCTGTGGCCTTAAACCGTGATGTCATCCTTGCCTCCTCTCCTTCTCCTAGACCTCACATTGGATTCATCGACATATCATCCTGTCTGTACCTTTAAAGTTATATCCAGAAGCTGGCTGCTGCGTAACCACTTCCCTTGCTGTCGCTTCTGTGTGAACCACCAATGACTCACCCTGGATGAGTGCAGTGGACACCTGCCCATTACGTTTGTCCATTTTCCGCACAGTAGCCAAAGGGTTCCTTTGAAAGCAACCTAGATCATGTCATTTCCACACTGAGCACTGCACTAGAAAACAGGGGTTTCTGTCTCACCAAGAGTAGAAGCCAAAGTCCTTTCAAGGCCCTGCAGGATTTAGATCTCCCACATCTCCCACGACTGCCTCTCCCATAATCACATGCTCACTCACCCCCATCCAGCCATGGCGGTTCCTCACAGTTCCCTGAACACACCAGGAAAATTTGTGCTTCAGGATCTTAGTACTGGATGTTCTGTCTGCCCAGAACATTCCTCCCTCTGATATTTGTATTGCTCATGACCTTGCTGACTTCAGATGTCTACGCATATCTTACAGAGTCCTTTCTCTAAAATTGCAACTCTTTTCCTCAAAATTTTATATCTTTCCAAATTTCCCCCTTCCCTGCATTGTTTTTCTCCTTGGAAATGTTCACTAAAATCCCTTATATTTTACTTCTCTTGTTTATTATTTTTTTTCTTCCCTGTCTCCCCACCCCAATTTAAATTTCATGAAGACAGGGAATTTGATTTAGCCATAGCCTGTCACTTATTTCGTCCTGTTATGTAGCACACATTGGAATTATATTTTGATTTAAAAGTTATTAAATGCTTTCATTGTCGCAGCACTGTGTCAGGTGTATTTTCACATTTAATTCATTTTTCTTAGGTTGCCCATCAGATAAGCATTGTGAGTTCCATTTTGCATATGAAAAACCTGAGACCTAGGGGGTATTGTATCTTTTCTGTAGATAAACATAGATACTGGACCCAGGCTTTAAGTGGAAACCCTCTAACTGCATGATGTGTACTTTTCTAATATGTGAAGCTATGGACTGCTTCCTTTTAAAAATATTAATTTTGATTTTGTGTGTGTGTGTGTGTGTGTGGTGAAAGACAGGGTCTCACTCTGTCACCCAGGCTATAATGCAGTGGTGTGATATAATCACTGTTCACTGTAGCCTCGACCTCCCAAGCTCAAGTGGTCCTCCCACCTCAGCTTCCTAAGTAGCTGGGGCTACAGGCATGTGCCACAACTCCTTCCTGGTTTAAATTTTTTATAGAGACAGGGTCTCCCTATGTTTCCCAGGCTGGTCTTGAACTCCTGGTTTCAAGCAGTTCTCCTGCCTCTGCCTCCACAAAGTACTGGGATTATAGGTGTGAGCCACCACGCCCCAGCTGACTTTGGTTTTGAAAGGAAATTGGAAAGTGACGGTTCTTGCCTGCTCCTTTGTCATCTGACTTCTTCCCAAGCATGTCATCTTCTGTCTTGTTACACCAGCACTTAACTCAGCCACTTTTGGGGAGATTTTATTCTCTCTGTCTTTTTTTTTCTCTTTTTTTTTTTTGAGACAGTGTCTCACTCTGTTGCTCAGGCTGGAGTGCAGTGGTACGATCTCTGCTCACTGCAACCTCTGCCTCCCAGGCTCAAGCGATTGTCCTGCCTCAGCCTCAGGAGTAGCTGGGATTACAGGTGCGCACCACCACGCCTGGCTAATTTTTGTATTTTTAGTGGAGATGAGGTTTTGCTATGTTGGCCGGGCTGGTCCTGAACTCTTGACCTCAAGTGATCCACCCGCCTCGCCTTAGCCTCCCAAAGTGCTAGGATTACAGGTGTGAGCCTATTACTATGCCTGGCCTCATTCTCTTTATCAAATCACGATTCCCCAGATTTTTTCCTGTGAGTTGCTCTTTTATGTTTTCTATCTGATCACTTTTACACATTTGTAACAGTCTTAGGATAAGAAGGCACAAGTCTATCTTTTACAGAAGGAATTCAACTGGACAAACAGTGAGACGGCACGAGAGGAGAGAACTTAGTGGAAAGGTTTAAGAAATGTCTTTCTGATAATTTGGCCTAACTTAGAGGCCATCAAAAAGGCAGCAGTTAGAAAAGAGCTGAACCACAAATGGGTTTGGAGCAAAGTAGCCAAGAATATCTAACAACTAAAGTCTGGTCTGAGAGGAAACTGTCTTGGCTCATAGCCCGAGGGTCAAAAACAAAGCTACTTGTATGACTCTGGTTTAAGTCACAGATACTCTTGCTTTCTTTGGCCCCAAATAGTCTAGTCTCTTGTAATCTCATTCTTTTCTTCTTCAGTGGTTTGATTTTTGGTGTTAACAGTTTATTGCCACATCTGTAAAATAAGACAATGGGGACTGGTGATTCCTTCAGGGGACTCTTAGTTTTACAGTTTTACAGTTCTATCATTTTAAAATCAGTGTATTACTCTATTCTGTTTTGAATCTAGACTCAGTTTTAGACTCCTATTTTACTGTGGAAAATTTGCTTTAAAGTAATAATTTAGATTTTTAACTAAATACAAAGAATCTCAAGTATTTTAGGATAAAAGTTCAAATGAGATTGTCAAACAGCTTCACCCTAAAAACCATAGCACGAACTGGGTGTGCTTCTAAGGCTACTGGGGCTGGAAAAATGTATAGGGATAATTAGTATTTCCTTGAATATAAATGAACTGATACTTGGCATCTATATATCTTCCCAGCATTTTCCATTGTATGAAGACGAAATTTTAAAAAGCTCAATTAAAAATTATAGCATTAAACGACCAAATCAATCGTTTCTCAAGATGCTGAATTTTACTTCATACCATTACGCTTTCAACATTATCCCCATGTCGCGTGGATAGTCTGTAAACTAATCTTAATGGTTTCTTAAACAAGCAGAATTAATTACAAAGGAAATCTACCCTTCCCCTAAAGCCATGCATTACTTCCAAAGCAAATATATTTCTTTTCCATACTGTCCCTGTTGGAGTGAAACTAGTTTAAATTGCTGTTCTTTCTCATTAGGCAGTTTCTCAGTTTACTTATTCCCTAATGTTTTTCCTCAGCATTTTTTTTTTTACACTTCTCTAAATCTTGCTCTACCTACTGTAGTTATTATAAAAGATGAATAATATCAAGCAGTAAAGCTTATATCAATTGTAAAAGAATTGATCCAGTTCTTTTTTGTTTAAATATGTTTTAGGAAGCTTATTCTCACACTGATATCCGTCATATCTATTTTTAAACATTTATTGAAGTTCATCTGTTATCGGTGAACCATGTGAGGAAAAAAGACATTGTACTGTAGACTAATCTCTTATCTCCATAAGTAGTAAGCGTGGGACACTTGTGATTATTTGAACAGTATAAGAAAGACTACAGTCATCAAAATTAAAATGTTTCTTTTTAAAGAAAGCTAAAGCTTTGCTCTTTAGTTCCAAACAATCTGTGTATTTCCTGATTGCAGAGTCAGGAAATACTTAACTTTTGAAGCAATAACGGTTACTCCTGGGAAGTTTTATAATTGGCTGCATAGTGATAACATGGACTTTAATAAATACAGTAAAAATACCACCGACTTATTTAGAAAGAGAGAACTTCTTCAGTGCAACCGAGAGAGCTAATACTGAGGACGACACCAGTTTGGCAAAATCATTGCTCTTCGTGACCACCTCCAATTTCCAGCTGGCTTCCTGATCAAAGGTATCTTTCCTTAGTGCTTTATCACTTTCCAGATTTTCTCCCGTGTTCGTTCAGGCCTGTGAACATCAGTGTGGGTTAGTTGTAGAACTCATTTTATTCTGAAGTCAGGTAAAATGTAGTTTATAAAATGTTAATGGGTTTCTTGAACTATGTTAAATAACTATGGTAACTAATGAGAAAGAATAGCATGACATCAAGGAATCTAGAGGCAATTTTTTTTTGTCTAGAGTGAGGAATTGCTTTAATGTCTTGAGTCTTGGTACTTGAGTCTGAATTGTTTTAGTGAGGTCGGTGAAGGTGTCACAACAAAATACTAGCTAAAGGTGGCACTGTGCTTTTTCTAAATACTATGAAACCCTTATTTTTGTTGAATTGATCCCTGTGTGTTAATGGAAATGAATCATATGAACAGCTCACACACTACTTCAGGTTTAATCATAAAGGTGATTTTTCCCTATCTTGATTGTACGTTATCTTGCTTTTATATTGGCATTAATCCAAAAGTTAACACACAGAATGTGAATGCCGATGAGACCTTATTGACCATCTATCAAGTTCCTCCATTCACTTTGCTCTTGAGGAAGCTATCCGGCAGAGGTGCAACAACTATTCCCAGAGGTCCTGAGCAAAATATTGGGGATAGAATATAAACCTGTCAGTCCCTAGTTTGGTTGAGCCTTTTTGAGTATCCTTGTTTTGTGTTAAAGATTAAATGCCGCCACTGAGTAAAAATCTGGCCTTGAATTGGTGTGTGTAAATCGTCATTAGACTCTGTGGGTTGTAGGCAGATTCTGAGCAGCGGAATTATTTGTAGCTAGAATATGTAGCTGGGGTGTGTAGCTTGAGGTGCTCTGTAACATTTGGAGTTGTTCTGGAAACATACTGTCACTTCCCAGTTTGGGTGAATGGTGAGCAGAGTGAGAAGCCACTGCTTTCTAATTTTGGGTGTGGCAGATCTCTTGAGTCATCAACAGGAATTTACTAAATTTGTCTCAGTCCTGAAGCATTTATATCAGAGTTTTAGGTAGTTTTTTACTTCTATATATATGCCTCTGTTTGCTGACAGCATTCATTCAAGTTCTTCTGAGCCCAGATCATTTTCCTAGTGGCCACAGGGAGGAATTCTAGTAAGCAACAAAATCAGCCCAACTCAATCTTTCACTTAAGAGCTTACGGTATGATGGTACAGGAGAAAAAGATATTGAAAAGATGCTACACATATAAGAAGGATTCGAATTCATTCAACAATATTTGTAAATGTATGTATAAATATATGTCAGTTAACACTATGTATACTACAGGAGAATCCTGTGATTCCAAAATATTGTATACATGTACAAGTACTGGATAGAAATTTATGTCTCTTGCGTTGTTTCTGATGAATCCCTTAAGTAAATGCTTCAATACAAGATTTTCATGATTCTCTGATCGCTCATTTCCCCACCATGGATATTTTACTGTGCTTATATGAGCAGTGTGACCCTTCTGGTGTGGCCTGAGCTAGTAGCCAGGGGCTGTATAATGCTATATTTTATACTGCGTGTTTCACATGAGGATAAGCGAAAAAACAGAGCTGTTGTTAGCTCAGTTTTGCAGAGTCTCTGTAACCCATGTCATTGCAAGTTGTGTTTAGTCATAACCTGAGAAAAGGTAGTAAAGGTAACTAGAACCAGTTTTGTGTTATAATATTAGCATCTTAAATTATTAAAGATTAAATTACAGACCCAGTTCAGAATTCAAGATGATGAACTTCGCTTATATAAATTAGGTCACTTACAGAATTACATTTAGGTGTTGAGTTTTTACCTGTAGTCACAGGGAAGGATCCTGGGAGACTAGAATTTCAGCCACAAATCAGTTTTTCATGTAAGAACTCTTGATATGGCGTTAGAGAAATTCAAAAGACTTGACACAATTAAGGTTGAATTGACTTTATGTGCAATCTCAATTGTAGAATGGAACTCTGAGGTTGTATGTAAATCATTTTGTAACAAGATAAAATATCTGCAGTAAAATCAGTGCTACAGGCAATATTTCTGATTTTGTACTCTGTGGAGACATTTTTGGAGGCATACTTGGGTTAAAAATTAGATGAAAAGTATTTAGTGGAAATCAGACAAAAAGATTTAGCTATACTTGGGTTAAAAACCAGATTAAAAATATTTAGTAATCAGATGAAAAATAGAGAGAAAGAAGAGATCATTCTCCTAGGGCTTTGCCCACTAGAATCATTTTACTTTTGCAGGTTTGCAGGGTTGAGTGTCAGCTAGCTCACTCTCCGCATCTTCGACCCTTGTCGAGTAAGGTAAATCACACACTAAGGCAGTAAGAAAATGACAGAGGGTTAAGGTTGCTAGTCACATGTTAACACAGATACCTGACTTTGTCCCTGAGACATGGCAAGTGTTCCGGTGAGTCACTGAAGCTATAGCATGTGGACTTTATCCTTTCATAGGAAATACTTGGTCTAGCAAGCTGAAATTCTTGTGATTTTAAAACTATGAATGCTCTAGCAGTATATCCAAAATAATTACACCAGCCCCTCCTTATCCACAGTTTTAGTCACCTGTGGTCATCTGTGGTCCGAAAATATTAAATGGATGTGGCAATAAACTGTTAACATCGCTGAACTCAGAGACCTTGTGGGAGGAACGTGCCTTGCGTGTTGGAGAAATAGCAAGGAGGCCATTGTGCCTGGAGCTGAGTGAGTAAGAAGGGAATTTAGTAGGAGATAAAATCAGAGAAATGAGGTGAGGATGGAAAGATGAAAATCTAGGTTGTCTACCTAAAGGTCATGTGGATGACCTTTAGCCACCGTGCAGATTTAATCTATATGGATATCATATGTGGATGGCCAGGGCCCTGTAGCACACTGTGAGCTGGTTGTCTTTTACATTTTTTTTTTTTTTTTTTTTTGGGAGACAGAGTCTCGCTCTTGTTTCCCAGGTGGGAGTGCAATGATGTGACCTCAGCTCATTGCAACCTCCCCCTCCCGGGTTCAAGTGATTCTCCTGCCTCAGCCTCCCGAGTAGCTGGGATTACAGGCACCCACCACCATGCCTGGCTAATTTTTTTTGTATTTTTAGTAGTGATAGGGTTTCACCATGTTGGCCAGTCTGGTCTCGAACTCCTGATCTCTGGTGATCCACCTGCCTCAGCCTCCCAAAGTGTTGGGATTACAGGTGTAAGCCTCTGTGCCCGGCCTTGTCTAAAATTTTACTCTTAATGAAAAGGAGAGCTATTGAAGGGTTTGCATGTGAGCAATACAGGCGAGGTAAGATTTCTCCTATACTCCCTTAGGATCTCTGACTGAAACTGACAGGAGACAGGTTAACAGGAGAAAAGCATACTAATTTTATTTTGTAATTTTTACATGTACATAGGAGCCTTCACAAGAAAAATGAAGACTCAAAGAAGATAAAGGGTCTGGGTTGGATAAAGTGTAGGAACTTGTGAAAATGCGACAACACAAAGAGGTTTTGGCAAGGGCAGTTAATTGTGGAAAAGTAACTAGGAAGATAAAGGGTGAATTAACAAGATTTTTGTGTTAGGTTTCTCTCAACTGCAGTTTGCTGTGTCTAGTGATAAGTATGTCTTCCTTTCTCCTTTATAGTGAGGGGGAGTTTTACCTCCTGATTTTAGGAAGAAAAAGAAGATGAGAATACCTTTCTCACACTTGCAGTTTTTCAAGTATCTTTAACTCAAAAATAATCAGCATGCCAAAGTGGCATATTTTGGGGTGGCAAATTTTGACCCCCTAAAGTAACATGACTTGTGTTAAAAAGGATCATTTTGGTTTTGAAAGTAAACTGAAGCTGGCAGGGGAAACTAGCTGAAAGGTTATTGTAGTAAACAAGGTGACAGCTGATTAGTGTTCTCTCTTGTTAACTGTAAACCAAAAATAAAATTCCAAGTCCCTGTACACCCCAACCAGTTGAATGGACCCCTCCTCTTGTTCAAGGTCACTCCTAAGTTAACTTGAAAAACTAGTTCAGACCATGAAGGGAAGTCGGGGTTGGACATTGCTCCTCATATTCTCCTTCCTTTGAAATTCAAGCACAGCTGACCAGCATTTAACATTAAAACGGCTCTTAAGACTGACAAAGCGACTCTGTAGCAGTAAGATACCAACATGACAGATAACAGGCCCTAAAAGAAGGGCTCTGAAAAGGCCCTATATTTTACCCCAAAATATATTTATTTGACATGTTTTGAAATGGTCCTGCAAAGCTCTCTTATGGGGAAAATCATAGATTTTTCCTTCCCTTTCCAGGTCTTTTTCCTGGCCCAGGAGAGAATTAACTAAGAGTCTGGCACCTTTTAAAGTCTGATAAGAAACATTTACAATCTATTCTTTGTGAAGCCTGCTACCTGGAGGCTTCTACATAATAAAAACCTTGGTTTTCACATCCCCTTAACGTAGCCCGGACACCACTCCCTTCTATTGAGTCTTGCTCTTTAGATAAACTCTTACAACCAATTGCCAATCAGGAAATTTTTGAATCCACCTATGATCTGGAACTGCACCGCCCACCCCCCATACATACCCCCCCCCACCCCACCCCTTTGAGTTCTCCTGCGTTTGTGGATCAAACCAATGTACATGTTACATATATTCATTGATGTCTTATGTCTCCCTAACATGTAGAAAACCAAGCTATAGCCCAACTACCTTGGGCACATGTTCTCAGAATCTCCTGAGGCTGTGTCATGGTCATGCCCTTAACCTTGGCAAAATAAACTTCTAAACTGATTGAGACCTGTCTCAGATACTTTTTGGTTTATAGAATGTACCACATTTTATTTATCTCTTCACTTGCTGATGGACATTTGGATTGTTTTCAGTTTTGGAGTTGTGAACGCAGAAAATCTGAGACAGGTCTCACTTAATTTAGAAAGTGTATTTTGCCAAGGTTGAGGATGCGCACCCATGACACAGCCCCCAGGAAGTCCTGATGACATGTCCCCAAGGTGGTGAGGGCACAGCTTGGTTTTATACACTTGAGAGAGACATGAGATATCAATATATGTAAGAAATACATTGGATCTGTCTGGAAAGGCGGGACAACTTGAAGCAAAGGCAGGAAGACTCAAAACAGGGAGGGAGTTTTTAGGTCATAGATTGGTGCTACACAAATGGTTACATTCTTCTGAGTTTCTGATTAACCTTTCCAAAGGAGGCAATCAGATATGCATCTATCTCAGTGAGCAGAAGGGTGACTTTGAATAGATGGGAGGTAGGTTTGCCCTAAGCAATTTTCATCTTGAGTTTTCCTTAGTGATTTTGGGGGCCTAAGATATTATCCTTTCACTGGGTATTGGGACAAAAGTGCCTTTGAATATTTGTTTGAAGGCTGTCGTGTGGACATGTTTTCCAGTGTTTTAATCTCTGGGAGTGGAATGGCTAGGTAATGAAGTAGGTCTGTATTCAACTCCTAAGAAACTGCCAAACCATATTCTAGAGTGGTGTGTCATTTTATATGTCTGTTTATAATGTAATTAGAGTTCCAGGTGCTCCCACGTCCTTGCTGGCAGCCTTCTTTTTATCTTAGCCATTTTAAGAGGTATATAGTGGTATCTTATTGTGGTTTTAATTTGCATTTTCTCTGATAGTTAATGCTGATGAGGGATGTCTAGGTTTTAATCTCCTCATCATCAAGAAAGGTTATTTTATCCTGATGGTTGGAACTTTGGTTCCTTTCAGCTGAGGCACAAAATAACTTTTAAAAACAATCAAAAGACATATTATGACATAATAAGTTGACAGTGGCTTATATAGTTTAATGGTTTTGTTTCTGGGAGACTCACTTGAAGTGGGAAAATATAATCTTGCTCTTCAATTTCAATTAATTTTCATTACATTTTGATTTTACGTTAAAGTCATTTATGTCAAATAGTGTAAGTGTATGCTCTGTCTTGTGTAGTGTCTATTACTTTGTATATTATTTAGGATAAAAATACATTCCATGTGGTAATAATTGGGCTAGGTAAATGTAAATTGTCTCAAAACATTCAACTAGAATCAGGGTTTTAATTTTTTTCCCCCAGGTTCCTGATGTTATTAGCAGCATAAGGCAATTATCTAAAGCCGCCATGAAAGAGGATGCCAAACCCAGCAAAGATAATGAGGACGCCTTTTACAACTCTCAGAAGTTCGAAGTCTTGTACTGTGGAAAGGTGACCGTGACCCACAAGAAGGCCCCCTCAAGCCTCATCGATGACTGCATGGAGAAGTTCAGCCTGCATGAACAGCAGCGCCTGAAGATCCAAGGCGAGCAGCGCAGTGTGGACCCGGGAGAGGACCTGGCTGACTTGGAGGTGGTGGTGCCTGGGTCCCCTGGAGACTGCCTGCCGGAGGAGGCGGACGGCACCGACACCCACCTTGGCTTACCTGCCGTGGCCAGCCAGCCTGCCCTGAGCAGCTCTCGGGTCTGCTTCCCTGAGCGGATTTTGGAAGATTCTGGCTTTGATGAGCAGCAGGAGTTTCGGTCTCGGTGCAGCAGTGTCACTGGAGTGCAAAGGAGAGTTCACGAGGGCAGCCAGAAATCCCAGCCACGACGGAGACACGCGAGCGCGCCCAGTCACGTCCAGCCCTCGGACTCGGAGAAGAACAGGACCATGCTCTTCCAGGTACGCCTGGCTGGGCGCTGTCAGCCCTTGCCCCAGAAGGTGCCAGACGGAAGCAGCTGGGCATCCAGTTCCTCCCAGCTCCACCTCTGTACAACGAATAATCTAACTTTTATTTGTTTTCCCATTCAAAGCAGATAAGGCAGGTGAAGGAAGAGTGCACAGCAAAGTAGGGAAGGGGCGAGAGGCAGACGTGGAGGGTGGAGTGTAAGAAGTAAGACAGTAGGAAAGGAGGAGGAGGAAGCAATTCATGGAGCGTCCTGGACACCTGGTAGAGAGAATAAGAATCTATCACCAGCATTTGCCTTGGGGTGATTCTCGAATAAATGCTTAAAAAAAAATTTGTAGGTAGGGCGCAGGGGCTCACGCCTGTAATTCCGGCACTTTGGGAGGCCGAGGTGGGCTGATTACTTGAGGTCAGGAGTTCCAGACCAGCCTGGCCAACATGGCAAAATCCCGTCTCTATTAAAAAAATAGAAAAATTAGCCGGGCGGGGTGAGGGTGCGCCTGTAGTCCCAGCTAATCAGGTGCTGAGGCGGGAGAATTGCTTGAACTGGGGAGTCGGAGGTTGCAGTGAGCTGAGATCGACCCCTGCACTTGAGCCTGGGCAACAGAGCGAGACTCCGTCTTAACAACAACAAAATTGTGGAAAGTCAATCTTTAAAGATATGAATCTGAGAGAGTGCGATTTAACATGGAGAAACAAGGGAATTTTTTTCTAGAGAAGAAAAAACTCCAGAGACTCGTATAGGTATTTTGAGTTGAGAACGCACCAATTTATGCTGTCACACCGAAAGAGGTTAACGAAACACCATTGACCTAAAAATGTACTGAATTGGATACTAAAATAATTTGATACAAGCTGTAGTATTGGTATAAAAGATAATTCTTAATTCTAAACATTTTTGAATGTTGTAAAGGATATAGAAGGTGTCAGGTTCCACTTAAAATAACTTAATTCATAACAATACCCTGTAGAGAGTCTTTAATCCTCAGCTTGTAAGATTTGAGTTTCCTTGGGAAAAAAAAAAAGGACTGATTATCTTTTTTAAACTTATTTTAAAGATTTCCTGAAAAGGAAATTCCGGAGTATTTTGGTAAACAGTACCAGTGTGTAATATCGGAAGTTTGCTTTATCAGAGGCTCATGAGGCTTTTTTCCACAAATGATAATATTTTATTATAGAAAAAATATCCCAAATGCAGGATTTCTTAAACACTGGTAGGCGAACAAGTACAGCTTCCAAAGTAAATTCAAAGTAAAGAGGCAACACTTACAAACATTTCGCCTTAAGGAGAAAAGGTGATGTTCTCCTGCAGAAGTGATCCCATGCAGAACACAAATGTGGCTCCATATCCGTGAAGGCATCAGATTTCCTTTCTGAGCTCAGTATGCCCATTTCAACAACTGAAAATGATGGCAAGAAGTGGCATTGATTATATTACTACTTGATTAAAAAAAAATCACACCCCTGATTAAAAACAAAATTAAGAGACAGGGTCTTGCTCTGTCATCCAAGCTGGAGTGCGTTGGTGTAATCACAGCTCACTACAGCCTTGACCTCTGGAAGTTCATATTTTGTTTTTTTCGTTGGTGGTGGTTTTGTTTTTAATGAACTCAAGGTGTGTAATTAAAGACTCTCTAGTCTTCGGTGATGTGTTAACTGAATTTCCCCTTTTCTTGGGGCTATCAGATTTGTTCTTTTTTTAGCTAGTCATAGTTCTTGTTGTTAATTTTTCTGAACGGTTTATTTTCAAAAATTTTAATTCATTAGCCCAATTACAGATACATCCTTTTGCTGACCATTGGGAGAAAGTATGATTATAACTTATTTTTTAAAATTACTATTTTTAGAAATCATGAAGTGAGGAAAGGTTGCACATTTTTAAAAAAGACAGTTGTTTCTAATCTGAAAAATATTTGTTTGTATCTTATAATAATTGAAGACTAACTTAATTTTCATACTTTTTTTGACAGAGAAAAGAAACATTTTTGAGGCAGCTGATATTTGGGGTTAAAAATATTGGTTGGATTAGATGTTTAAGTACATATGAAATAGATATATCTGGGATATTGCATTTGCATCTATATTATTAGTTTAATATTTGATTATAAAGTAAGATGTTAGATCCTTATGAATTGAAATTAATTGGAATGCTTTTATTTTTAAGGTTGGGCGATTTGAGATTAACCTTATCAGTCCAGACACTAAATCAGTTGTGCTAGAAAAGAATTTTAAAGATATCTCCTCTTGTTCTCAGGTATGTATCAAAGTATATCATCGTATGTGAAGAGACCAATTCAGTCTTGTTTCAAAATTAACAATGAAATAACTGAGCTTGACCCCTTCAAATTTTAATTTTTTTTTGAAATTTAAATTTTTATTCTTAAAGGGAATTTGTCTTAAACTAAGGGCTCCTGGGTTTTTGTCTATGGCAGTGTCAAAATCCTGCCCAGGTCCCTTGGTGTCTGTCCTAACAGTTTGTCCTCATTTTAGTCAACTCTTTCTTACTGTAATGCCACTTCATCAAATCTCTTCCAGTGATGGAATTTTTGTGGTGGTGAGTTCTTTTGAAAATACCTGCACAGTTAGTTCCTTGGAATGCTGGCCTGTGGGACTTGTGGGTATAACTGAGTCATGCTTGCTCTTTATACCATAGTAGGTAGTAAAAGGAGAATGAGGGTTTCAGCTTATTGTAATGTGAATACTAAATTTTGAAAATATTTTTGTAGTTTTGTTCTTTTATTTATTTTTAATTCACAAACTGTGTGTTTAAGTGTTTTTAAAATAATCAATATAGCCAAATATGTACAAGATTATATTAGACATTGAAGAGATTACAAGATTAAAAAGAACTTTTGAAGATGTCAGATGGAAGGAGTATCTAAATCTAAATGTAGGGAGATTTAAAAATGCACCTCTAAGGAGGTTCCTGGAATTGAGAATTCACTTCTTTTCTGCCTAGTGACTTAACTTACCTTCAAGGAGTTGGATCTTGCCAAGGTCCTTACTTAGATTTTAATGTCACTTCTTCTCTGCTTAGTGACTTGCCTTTAAGGAGCTGGATCTTGCCAAGGTCCTTACTTATATTTTAATGTTGAAAAATCATGCCGGCCTATCTTGTTTTCTTTATTTACTATCTTTTTAAAAATAATTTGAAGTTAGCATTGCTATAGGTATGATATTCAGACATTCTTCCATTTGAAGATAACAAGACAGTTTTTATACATTTATTTATTTATTTATCTATCTGGAGACAGGGTCTTCCTCTGTCATCCAGGCTGGATTGCAGTGGCGTGATCATGGCTCATTACAGCCTTGACCTTTCCGGCTCGAGCAATCCTCCCACCTCAGCCTCTCCAGTAGCTGGGACCACAGGCATGTGCCACCATGCCTGGCTACTTGTTATTTTTTTATTTTCTTAAATTTTTTGTAGAGACGAGGTCTCATTATGTTGCCCAGAATGGTCTTGAACTTGTGGCCTCGAGATCTTCCTGCCTTGGCCTCCCAAAGTGCTGGGATTACAAGCATGAGCCACCCTGCTGGCCAGTTTTTGTACACCTTGTTAATTGTTTACCTCAGTCTCAGCTAATACAGTTCACATCTGATATTTTGTTTTAATATACTTTCTATTATATGGAGACATAAAATTACATTGTGTAGATAAAAATTTTCTACTCTAATAACTTTGTCAGCAGTTGACATAAGGAGGAATATATTGTAAATTTCTAAATTCCTACTTAAAGGACACAGAAGTTTTAGCTGAAAAGTATTTATTAAACATTCTTGTAATTACCAGTTTACTGGTGGTCCCTGGGAGATCATAAGTGCTGTGAGGGCAGGTATCTAAGTCTGTGGTGTCATTCTGTAGGACATCAGAGTCAGATGTACTCAGACAGAGCTTAACCCTGAGGTGTTCGATACATGTTGAATCAATGAGCACTTTGCACGTGGTGGGCCTTATGCCAAATACTAAAGAGAAAGTGATGTCTGAACCGAAGCAGTTCCTACCCCAGAGCACCAAGGGGCATCCTCAAAAGCTGTGCTTCCCACGCCACACTTCCTGAGCCTCCTGGTGAGAAAACTCTCAATGTTCATTGGGCAGCTAAAAGAAAAAAAATATAGAAAGAAATAGAAAAAAGAACTAGCCAAACCAAAAATTGGAAGTTCAGATACAATTTCTTGTTTCCACTTTGTATGTTTTTAAAGTCAAGATGTGCATTCTGATATTCTGGTTCAGAAAAAGAAATAAACAGAAGCAGGAGGGATATTTGTGGAAAGCCCTGACTTTCATCGAAGTAATTGTCAGGTTTAGCCATCTGCTCCTCACTGAGTGGCTGGCCCTGCTCTTATTATGTCTTTCCAGGGAATTGAACTCATGTAATGTGGCTGTTTTCAGGAATAGCCTGATTTTTAAATAGTGCACACCCACAAATGCTTCTTTCTTCAAAATCTGTCGGACTGTTTGCCTGGCAAGCATGGGGACTACAGGAGTGGTTTTCTTTCCTGGAAACGTTGCCAGTGCCTCAGGACTCTCCGAGCTAATGAGGTCCTGTGAATTTTTCCCATTTAGTACTAAGCGAGTAAAGGATATTCTTAAGTCACTAATAAATTGTACCAAATCGAGGCCAGTGTGGCTGGACTTGTGGAGGTGAGAAGGGAATGTTATAGGAGATAAAGCCAGAGGAAAGGAGATGAGAATGGAAAGATGAAAATCGAGGTTGTGTATCTAAACGTCATATGGAGGGCTGGTAGTCACCATGCAAATTTAATCTGTATGGATATCATATCCATACAGATTGCTTACTTTCACCTCAAGAGTTGCAACCTCTCTCCTGTGTACTGACTTTTTCTTTTTACCAGAATTGATTCCTTTTTCTATTTCCATTGGATAGATTGAGCTTATTATAACAAAACAGGGGTTGCCATTTATCAAGCATCCTAGGAATTATATTTCTTAGTTCTAAATCTCGAACATTCCTGACAGTAGGTGCTGTTACTACTGTTTTATAACGAGAAATGGATGCTCAAAGATAGTTATGAGCAACCCAGTGCAATATCACGTATCTCACAATTAGTTGAATCAAGGTTTAAGCACAAATCCGACTTCAAAGCATGTTTTTCCTTTTCACTTAGATTTAGGTGATTTCAGGACAACTTTAAATTTTTTACCTACCTGTACTATGCTTGCTATTAAGGTGTTGTCTACTTACCGGTAGGTATACATTTAGACTGAATGAAAATCACAGATGATTCTGATTTTTTTTTAAATGAGATATAAAGGAGGTTATTTAGCCTGGGTCCAGGAAGTACAATGATTCGTCAGTGTGGATAATTGGCACCTGCAATAATTTATTTAACATATCAGTCTTTTAAGTGTGGCTCCTTGAGTGTCTGTAAAGAGACAAACATTCCAGTGTTTTTGTGCATACTTTAGGGAATTGCATGCCATTTAATTTGAGTATTGTCAGTATTAGTTTTTCTCAGATTCTTAGCCTAGATAGATAAGAACAGGGTTTATGATGAATATCAGACTGCCGTGCTAAGAAGACAGTAAATTGAAAACTCCATTACTTGCAGACATGGAGTGGCATTTTATTACAAGACACAGTGGATCATACCATCAATATTTTTCCTCCTGTGGCCTTGAGTCACAGAGTGTTTATCAGAAGCAAAACAGTCTGCGTTGGTCTCACCTTTTATTTTGTGTATCGACAGGCCACTGTATGAGTTTGCTATGGCATTATGTCCGCCCTTCATCGCTGTGAAGAAGAAATTCATAGAACTGTGAAAGCAGAGAACTGATGTTACTTTCCATATTGTTGATTAAAAGATATATTCCCATAAATTTTGTATTGCACTTCTTCCCCTCCATCTAGGGTATAAAGCATGTGGATCACTTTGGCTTTATCTGCCGGGAATCTCCAGAGCCTGGACTTAGCCAGTATATTTGTTACGTATTCCAGTGTGCCAGCGAATCTCTGGTAAGTAGTGTTATTGCTGTCTGCTTGCTCCTGCGGACACATCTGTCGAACAGAAGACTTGCCTGTTAGGAGCCCAGGTCTTGCAAAATGGCTATCTTTGGGAAGAAGAAGGCATCTAGAAATGTTTTTCCCCTTGAAAGCAGCACAGCAGTAGAAAAGCAAAAACATAATTGTCATGGTAAAATATATGCCTAGATACTTTCTTGGGTTTAATAAACCCAGTCATGGAACCTTGAGCATTTTTAAAAGGTAGGAAAAGACTTATAATAGGAGAAAAGCTGTTACTTTTTTCATTGCTCATATGAGAAGATAAGGAAGGCCATTGATCTTTTATTTTCTTAATTGCTATAACATCGCAGAATAGATAATGCTTATATCAGCAGAATAGAGAGCTCTTTTCGTTTTCTTCCTTTATTTTATTAGTCCCTTCTTCATTTTTAAAATATCATGTTTGTTGTGGTCTTACTTTAACCTTCATTTTCTTCTTTGGCATTTAAAAGTCAGTTCTTATCTTTAACAGTACCCCTCTCCTGCTCTCAACTAAAGGTAATTGGAGTTCAAGAGGAAACATATAAGGCAGGCTTGGACATATATCTGAGTGGCTAAGAAATATGTTGACTTTTTTCCCCTCAAAGTTTTTACTTATTCTTGCACTTATGCCATCTCCCCATATCATTTTAACACAAACCTTTAGACATACGCATCACCATTTTTAGAAAAGTTTACGGAAAATTATTTTCTTAGACATGTGATCCTCCCACCAGGATTTCTTCCAGGGAAACACATAAAACTTCGTCATATGGAAATCAGTCAGGCAGCATTGTCCTTGTGCCCTTGGTGCATATCACAATTATCCCTGCCCAACTCTTGCCTTCCACGTTCCCAGTGTGGACACCGAGGTTAGAAATAATGAAGAAGTAGGAGTGAATTTGTTCAAAGGCACTTTGTGACCAGCAGCCTCTGGCCTTCATCTTTTTCTCTAAAAGATATAAAACTCCCGTCACTAATAGTTTCCTGTTCTCGAGAGTTCCATTTGAGTTTTGTCCTTCCTCTAAATGACCATACATATGAAATATCCACATGTTGATATCCAGGGACTGTTGCTAAATAGGTTGCATTTAGGACTTGAGATAGAAATTTGAGATTGTCATTGTGTAAATGACAGTGAAAGACAGGTTGGATAGAACTGGGGGAGGAAAAAGAAAGAAAGCCAAAGAAAACCGGTGACCTAACATTAGAGAATGCCAACAAAGTAAGAGTTTGGTAGAAAGTGATATCCTAGGATGTTATTCCACACACACCCCGCTCCCCACCCATTCCCCACACTCACACCTCACTCCTTCTCTGTGTCCCTCCTCTACTCTAGGGCTGATCCCTCTACCACATTCTGGATCCCCCACTCTGCTACCTTTCTAAAACCTATCATATACCCCATACGTTTTATTTTGGAAGCACCATTTACCTAACTTCTCTACTTAGAAATGGTAATGTATCTCTTTCACATTTTATATGCAGTTGTTTATCAAATCCTATTGACTGAAAAAGAATGTCTTTTTTCTCCATTCTCCCACTTTTCTTCTTTGCTGCCTGATTCTAGACATTCATCTTCTTTACTTCGGCCCTTGTGTTAGTGTCCTAACTAGTAATCCTGCCACTAGTTTAATTTGCCATCTCTTCATTTTCTACATTGTGCTAGAGTTTTATTCTCACAAAATTTCCTCCTTGGAACCTGGTTCATGCCTCACTGTTAAGGGACAAAATCCAGATTGTGTAGCACACAGCGGGGCTCACTTCATTCTCTAGCCTCATCTGCACTTAGACTAGAATGCCATGCCCTTTCGTGACCTTTCTCACACACGCCGTTCGTCTTACAAGCTCTTCTCTGGGTCAGACCACAAAGACTGCTTTGATGGTTGATGTGATACTGCTTTTAGTTTGACTTGCTACTGAAACCCACACATGTTGGTTAGTTCATGGGACTTGAGTGAGAGACTGCAGCTCTCTGAAGGCCCACTATGGCTCACAGTAGTACAGCTGAAACTCAGAGGTTCCCATTCACTGCATGGAGTGAGGAGTGTACCATGTCAGAGGATGCCAGAACCAGGGCGTGCTGCCTTTCATACTGGCCAGCTGGGAAGGAGGCCATGTCAGCCTCAAGAATCTGGCTGTTACTAAGCGAGGAGAGTGTGCAGTGCTTTAGTTATCTCTTTTTTTTTACTGCTTTTAATTTTGGAAGTGAAGCAGGCCTGGCTCTGCCCTACTAAAACCTGAGTACCATTCCCTTTCTTTTCTACTGCATATTTTTCCGGCCTCAGCTTACATATCACATCCTACTGAAGTCTTTCCTGACCCCCTGTTTTGCAGGAATTGCCTCCTTTAGTTGCGCTATTGTTAGTTCTCTTACTATACTTTATTCCTAGGTCTCCAACAATTCTTGCCAGTCCCCACACTCACTTATCTGTTGCATAACTACCTACCCTACTAGATTGTGAGTTTCACAGATTTCAGACTATCTCTTTTACGTGTTGTGTCATGGAGGTTCTAGGATAGCAGGTGCTTGGTACTTTTGTACTTTGAGTGATTGAATGACTGCATTACTCTTAACTTCAGACAATCATTTTCTAGGTGCTGGTTAATCTGTGATCTCTGGAGAACTTGCACTAAAAGGAAAATGACGTAAAACTTTGTTACTTCTAATCTTTTTTACAGGTTTTGTTTTGTTTTTAGTTTTCAATGTTTTCATTTTTGCCCTCATGCATGTAGAATGAGTTTTGGAAACAGGGAATCACAATAGAAAGTCTGGGCACTTGCTGTATTTTTCCACCTAGCGTGATCTGTGACTAAGGCAACAGACTTGACTGGCTGTGAATGCCTTCCTACTGCTTGAAGCTGTGTCAGAATCTGAGGTTTGGCATAATTATTCTTAAGAACAGGCCTATGCTAGGATCTTTCAAACCATGTTTAATTTTATCAGTAAGCATCTTAACTGAATAGTGAGGCATCAGAACTGCAAGTCTCAAGAAAATTAAACATAAATTTCCTTCATAATAGAGAATTGCTTAAGGAGCTGATACATAGACCAAAACAAAGCAAGTAAATATTATCAGTCTAAGCAGTGTTAGGAGTGATGTGGCTCGTGTAAGACAATGTATTGCAACACCACGCATGCTCATTTACCTTCTCTGAGTACCAAGAATACACAATTAGCATTTTCTTTTGCTTCTTTGTAATAATTGCTATGAATTTGTAAACAGGGTAGTGTTCTTACGGGCCCTAGAGGGCTATGTTGGAAGTTTAGATGATCAGTTCTTCCTTTTCTCCTGCCTTTGTCTCTCCCAACCTTCTCCCTTCTTTCCTTCTCCCTCTTTCTTTCCTTCCTTCCTTCCTTCCCTCCTTCCTTCCTTCCTTCCTTCCTTTTTCTTTCTTTTTCTTTCGTTCGTTCGTTCGTTCGTTCATTGTAGCAGGCAGCTTAATCTTGTTTAACCAACCCTTGAGATTTGTAGAACATATTATTTCTTCAAAAGTGCTTTCTCTAAAACAGGATTTGAAGAGTGTGAAAAAAGTACAGGTGAACTGCTACTTACAAATGAAGAAAATGTAAACTCCACAGATGCAGACCAAAATATTCAGGGAAAGTATAACCAAAAGACATCTACAGAACTCTCCACCCCAAATCAACAGAATATACATTCTTCTCAGCACCACATCGCACTTATTCCAAAACTGACCACATAGTTGGAAGTAAAGCACTCTCAGCAAATATAAAAGAACAGAAATTATAACAAACTGTCTCTCAGACCACAGTGCAATCAAACTAGAACTTAGGATTAAGAAACTCACTCAAAACCGCTCAAGTACATGGAAACTGAACAACCTGCTCCTGAATGACTACTGGGTACATAACAAAATGAAGGCAAAAATAAAGATGTTCTTTGAAACTAGTGAGAACAAAGACACATCATACCAGAATCTCTGGGACACATTTAAAGCAGTGTGTAGAGGGAAATTTATAGCACTAAATGCCCACGGGAGAAAGCAGGAAAGATCTAAAATTGACACCCTAACATCACAATTAAAAGAACTAGAGAAACAAGAGCAAACACATTCAAAAGCTAGCAGAAGGCAAGAAATAACTAAGATCAGAGCAGAAGTGAAGGAGATAGAGACACAAAAGACTCTTCAAAAAAAATCAATGAATCCAGGAGCTGTTTTTTTGAAAAGATCAACAAAATTGATAGACCACTAGCAACACTAATAAAGAAGAAAAGAGAGAAGAATCAAATAGACGCAATAAAAAATGTAAAGGGGATATCACCACCAATCCCACAGAAATACAAACTACCATCAGAGAATACTGTAAACATCTCTACGCAAATAAATTAGAAAATATAGAAGAGGCCGGGCGCGGTGGCTCACGCCTGTAATCCCAGCACTTTGGGAGGCCGAGGCGGGCGGATCCCGAGGTCAGGAGATCGAGACCATCCTGGCTAACACGGTGAAACTCCGTCTCTACTAAAAATGCAAAAAAATTAGCCGGGCGAGGCGGCGGGCGCCTGTAGTCCCAGCTACTCGGGAGGCTGAGGCAGGAGAATGGCGTGAACCTGGGAGGCGGAGCTTGCAGTGAGCCGAGATCGCGCCACTGCACTCCAGCCTGGGCAACTAAGCGAGACTCTGTCTCAAAAAAAAAAAAAAAAAAAAGAAAATATAGAAGAAATGGATAAATTCTTGGACACATACACCCTCCCAAGACTAAACCAGGAAGAAGTTGAATCTCTGGATAGACCAATAACAAGTTCTGAAATTGAGGCAATAATTAATAGCTTACCAACCAAAAAAAGTCCAGGACCAGATGGATTCACAGCCAAATTCTACCAGAGGTACAAGGAGGAGCTGGTACCATTCCTTCTGAAACTATTCCAATCAATACAAAGAGAAAGAATCCTCCCTAACTCATTTTATGAGGCCAACATCATCCTGATACCAAAACCTGGCAGAGACACAACAAAAAAAGAGAATTTTAGCCCAATATCCCTGATGAACATTGATACAAAAATCCTCAATAAAATACTGGCAAACCGAAACCAGCAGCATGTCAAAAAGCTTATCCACCATGGTCAAGTGGGCTTCATCCCTGGGATGCAAAGCTGGTTCAACATACGCAAATCAATAAACATAATCCAGCATATAAACAGAACCAAAGACAAAAACCACATGATTATCTCAATAGATGCAGAAAATACCTTTGACAAAATTCAACAGCCCTTCATGCTAAAAACTCTCAATAAATTCGGTATTGATGAGACGTATCTCAAAATAATAAGAGCTATTTATGACAGACCCACAGCCAATATCATACTCAATGGGCAAAAACTGGAAGCATTCCCCTTGAAAACTGGCACAAGACAGGGATGCCCTCTCTCACCACTCCTATTCAACATAGTGTTGCAGGTTCTGGCCAGGGCAATCAGGCAGGAGAAAGAAATAAAGGGTATTCAATTAGGAAAAGAGGAAGTCAAATTGTCCCTCTTTGCAGATGACATGATTGTATGTTTAGAAAACCCCATCATCTCAGTCCAAAATCTCCTTAAGCTGATAAGCAACTTCAGCAAAGTCTCAGAATACAAAATCAATGTGCAAAAATCACAAGCATTCTTATACACCAATAACAGACAAGCAGAGAGCCAAATAATGAGTGAACTCCCATTCACCATTGCTTCGAAGAGAATAAAATACTTAGGAATCCAACTTACAAGGGATGTGAAGGACCTCTTCAAGGAGAACTACAAACCACGGCTCAAAAAAATAAAAGAGGACACAAATGGAAGAACATTCCATGCTCGTGGATAGAAGAATCAATATTGTGAAAATGGCCATACTGCCCAAGGTAATTTATAGATTCAGTGCCATCCCCATGAAGCTACCTATGACTTTCGTCACAGAATTGGAAAAAAACTACTTTAAAGTTCATACGGAACCAAAAAAGAGCCCACATTGCGGAGTCATCCTAAGTCAAAAGAACAAAGCTGGAGGCATCACGCTACCTGACTTCAAACTATACTACAAAGCTACAGTAACCAAAACAGCATGGTGCTGCTACCAATACAGAGATATAGACCGATGGAACAGAACAGAGCCCTCAGAAATAATACCACACATCTACAACCATCTGATCTTTGACAAACCTGACAGAAACAAGAAATGGGGAAAGGATTCCCTATTTAATAAATGGTGCTAGGAAAACTGGCTAGCCATATGTAGAAAGCTGAAACTGGATCCCTTCCTTATGCCATATACAAAAATTAATTCAAGATGGATTAAAGACTTAAATGTTAGACCTAAAACCATGAAAACCCTAGAAGAAAACCTTGGCAGTACCATTCAGGACATAGGCATTGTCAAGGACTTCATGTCTAAAACACCAAAAGCAATGGCAACAAAAGCCAGAATTGACAAATGGGATCTAATTAAACTAAAGAGCTTCTGCACAGCAAAAGAAACTACCATCAGAGTGAACAGGCAGCCTACAGAATGGGAAAAAAATTTTGCAATCTACTCATCTGACGAACGGCTAATATCCAAAATCTATAAAGAACTCAAACAAATTTACAAGAAAAAAATAACCCCTTCAAAAAGTGGGCAAAGGATATAAACAGACACTTCTCAAAAGAAGACATTTATGCAGCCAACAGACACATGAAAAAATGCTCATGATCACTGGCCATCAGAGAAATGCAAATCAAAACGACGATGAGATACCATCTCACACCAATTAGAATGGCGATCATTAAAAAGTCAGGAAGCAACAGGTGCTGGAGAGGATGTGGAGAAATAGGAACGCTTTTACACTGTTGGTGGGACTGTAAACTAGTTCAACCATTGTGGAAGACAGTGTGGCGATTCCTCAAGGATCTAGAACTAGAAATACCATTTGACCCAGCCATCCCATTACTGGGTATATACCCAAAGGATTATAAATCATGCTGCTATAAAGACACATGCACACGTATGTTTCTTGCGGCACTATTCACAATAGCAAAGACTTGGAACCAACCCAGATGTCCATCAATGATAGACTGGATTAAGAAAATGTGGCACATATACACCATGGAATACTATGCAGCCATGAAAAAGGACGAGTTCATGTCCTTTGTTAGGGACATGGATGCAGCTGGAAACCATCATTCTCAGCAAACTATTGCAAGGACAAAAAAACCAAACACTGCCTGTTCTCACTTATAGGTGGGAATTGAACAATGAGAACCCTTGGACACAGGAAGGGGAACATCATACACCATCAGACACCAGGAAGGGGGAGGGGGGAGGGATAGCATTAGGAGATATACCTAATGTAAATGACGAGTTAATGGGTGCAGCACACCAACATAGTACATGTATACATATGTAACAAACCTGTACATTGTACACATGTACCCTAGAACTTAAAGAATATTAATAATAATAAAAAACTTATAGGTCATTTGCGAAAAGTGATAGATTTTAGAAAATAAAGTATTTATAATTTTAGAAGTCAGATAAGTTTTTAGTAATATTTGTGTACAAGAGAAGTTGGTAGCCACATTTCAGACACCATGACCTCTTGTTTCACCCAGAAATAGCGAAAACATCAAAAGTTCAATATTTCTACTAGATACCTTTTACAAGGCGGTATTATTAAATGACAAATAATTTATATGGAAGCTATTTATATTACTAGTAGATTGCTAACCCCTTCAGTGTTTAAAATAAATGAGAAACAAGAAAATAGAAATGAATGAACATCTGCACAAATAGCTTTTGAATGCATAACAAGGCAAATGAAATAAAAATGCAAAGTCATTAAAGATGTAGTCCTTTTATTTTGAAGAATTAGAAATTATTACTTTTTGCTTATAGTATAAAATAACATTTTATGAAAAATTACTTTTATTAATGGAATGATAAGAAATTCATAAGCCTTAAGGTTGGTGATATAATAAAACATAATTGAATAATGACTGACTGCTCAGTGTTTGATCTCTTCTTTCAGAAATAGTAGAAGAATAGTCTCTGTTTGTTTCAGTTTCCTCATATACTCAAATGTAGAAATAGATTACATTCTTTAAATAATAATTTATTCTTAAATCAGGCCATGGGGAAGGGGAAAGAGAATGTAAAAATGTGCTTACCAAGCATGGTAAACGGTTTTGAATATCAAAGCTAGTTCGGATGAGGCCCTTAGTGCTCAATGGCTCTGTCATGCAGGTTTCATAATTTGATCTAAGACCTACAGAGTGTAGGAAAATGACACCTTACATTTGTGATTGTTTACAGAAAAGGAGATACAACTGAAAATTGGTTTAACAATGCATGGGGATAAGCTGGTAATTGGTTTCAATGAAGCATCCAGGAAGTAAAAAGGCTAAATTAAAGCTTTTTGACTGGGTCATGGATGAACAAAAAAGAAGTTAGCTGGTCATTTGCAAGCTGCCAGTCTAATGGTGAGACTCAGCCGTTAGATGCCTCTATGTAAGACCTTCTTAGTGTCACAAATCAGAAGTGGAATGATAATAAATCAGAAGTTACAGGGATAAGCCAGCATTGTTCACAGACTTTCCCCACCCTTGTTTAAATGGAACTCATTTTTATCCAGAATTGTACTTAACACTTTTTGTTTACTTTTACACTAAAAGTAATCCAGAATAGTAAAGTGCATAGGATACCTATTAACAAAGTGAGTGTTGGACCTATTTTGTTGTTTCATATAAGTGGCAGATAAAACTTCCAAAAGGATCTTTATCTGATAAGCCGCATAATTAAACAGAAGGATTAGCCAACTAAACTCTCTGATGGCATAGCCCTCAATGCGATTTGAAAATAGCATTAAATTTAAATTAACAGAGCAGTATTATATTACACACATTGAAATAATCTTACTTCATCCAGCTTTCAATTATATGTATGAAACGTCTAACTCCAAGACTTAGTATTTTCTCTCGGCTAGCTCACTAGTCATCAAAATTCTATTATTTTTTATTTCGTCAGCATCAACACAGGCTCACATTGCTGTTGAATTTTGAATGTTGCCATGCAAGCCAACTTTTGTAGACCTGAGTTTTGTTTCTTCCTGTAGGTTGATGAGGTAATGCTGACTCTGAAACAGGCCTTCAGTACGGCGGCTGCCCTGCAGAGTGCCAAGACGCAGATTAAACTGTGCGAGGCCTGCCCGATGCACTCTTTGCATAAGCTCTGTGAAAGGATTGAAGGTACAGTTTTATGTGGCCTTGGCAAAAGAGAAGTTTGCTTTGGCACTTGGGAAATGAGAAAGTCCCTGTTGTCATTGAATAGTTCTTTGTTTCAATATGAAACAAGGACCCAAAGAATCATTTCTCATGTTCACTCAAATGAGTGTGCTGTCAATCTCTGCTAGGTGCTTCACACACTCTCTCTCTCTGTCTCTCTCTCTCATTTCTAAAGGCAAACTCAAGAAGGTATTTGTATTTCCCACAGTTTTTAAGACTGCTAAGTACATGGTGGGAACTGACCAAATATTTGCTGAATGAATGAAGAGAGACAAAACCATCACAGACTGTCAAGTGATTATTTAATATTTCCCTTTTTCTCCCTTATTTGATGATGAGTTCCTGTTCTAAAAATGTAGAACTTTAATGAAGCCTGCTTGGCTTTTGAAGGACATTTGTCAATGACAGAGATAATAGAGTTGATAATATAAAGCAGTTTTTAAAAAAATATGTTCTGAGGAGGAGTGAAGGGCATGAGAAAGAGATGATCCTATGACTCAACCTCATTTCATTATCTCTTACTAACAACAACATGAAAAAGCTTGAAAACTACTATACAAGACAAAAAACACAATTTAATAAACACTAGTGAAATGTCTACTCTGGACCAGGCAATGTGCTAGGCACTGGGGGATACAGAAATGATTGAGACATGGACTAATCCCAAGAAGCTTACAGTCTAGAGTGGGAGACAGGTATATTAGCAAATAAATGCAATTCATTATGACAGGTGTTATAATACATGGGAAGAGTGCAAATTATTAATAAACATAGCAGAGGTTGGTCTAGACACTGTAAATGCACATCATGATTTCTGTTCAGTAGGCGGCAGAATCATAGGCACAGGGCAGAATGAATGATGAGTAACAGTATTCATTGAATATTTACACAACTGTATGATCAAACACAGATTTTTTTTTTTTTTTGGTTGATTGGTTGGTTGTTTTGAGGCACAGCCTTGCTCTCTTGCCCAGGCTGGAGTACAGTGATGTGATTACAACTCACTGCAGCCTCTACCTACCAGCTTCAAGCAATCCTCCTGCTTCAGCATTCCAAGTAATTGGGACTACAGATGTGTGCCACCACACCCGGCTAATTTTTAAAAAAATTTTTTGTAGAGATGGGGTCTCACTATGTTGCCCAGCCTGGTATCAAATTCTTGGTCTCAAGCAATCCTCCCGCCTTGGCCTCCCAAAGTGCTGGGATTACAAGCATGAGCCACTGTGCCCAGCCAAAGACTGTTTCAATGTAATAGGCTTAAACAATTAGAATTATAATTTTGCAGAATGTACATTATTTTCAAACACATAAAGCATTTACAAAAATGGAACATTCTTAGCTGTGTGGTAAAGGAAGCATGTAAATCTGTGTGTCGGGGGGTACCAGTTACTCAGGAGATGGTGTTGGATCAATTTGCCATCCAAAAGGGCAAAGATTGCTTATATTCATCCTGCTTAGTAATACATGCTAGACAGATCAAAGTCCTCAGTGTAAACAAACAAAATATTAAAACTATTAAAAGAAAACAAGAAGATTATTCTTATTTCTTGAAGGGAGATTTATTAAGACACAGAAATTCAAGAACAATCAGAAGAAGACACTGACATATTTGACTTTATGAAAATTTAAAGTGTTTACATAACAGTAAATGTTTAGGAGTTATATGACCAGTAACAAACAAGGAGATAGCAGATTGGAATCCAGAATTTGTAAGAACTTTAACCTATAAGAAAAAGATTAAACCACACAGTAGGAAATTGTATAAGTCATACTGAAAAATACTTCTCAGAAAAGGAAATGAAAAGTTCCAAGAATGGAAATGTAAGGATGCTGAACCTTACTGGATGTCAGAGAAATGAAAATGGAAACAATAAGATACTCATCAGGTTAACTGTTGGAGAAATTGTATAGTTGTGTAATATGTTTGTGTAATACTGATGGGAGTGGAGATTGCTACAGCCATTTTGGGGGGACAGTTAATATAAACTCATTAACCTAACATTGCACATAACTCTGTTATCTAGAAGTTCCATGTCTTCATAAGAAAAACTCTTATATAAAAGTACAGAAGGTGACATTTAAAAGGTTTTGTTATTTGTAAATGATGGAAAATTGGAAATGATCTAGATGTCGATCAATGGGATAATTAGTAGTATATTCACATAATGAAGCAATTAATAGGAATGAATTGGAACTATATGTCAACATGTATGCATCTTAAAATTGTATTATTGAGTGAAAAAATAATTTGCTTAACAACATATACAGCATATATTTGTATATATGGAAAAAAACATAGTATAATGCCGTAAATTTTTTTTCAAAAACTTTGATCTACACTCTGTCACTTTCAGGAAGACAGTATGGCAATTCCTCAAGGATCTAGAGCCAGAAATACCATTTGACCCAGCAATCCCATTACTGGGTATATACCCAAAGGATTATAAATCATTCTGTTCTAAAAACACATGCACACGTATGTTTGTTGCAGCACTATCCACACTAGCAAAGACTTGGAACCAACCCAAATGTCCATCAATGATAGACCAGATAAAGCAAAAACAGCACATATACACCATGGAATACTATGCAGCCATAAAAAAGGATGAGTTCGTGTCCTTTGCAGGGACATGGATGAGGCTGGAAACCATCATTCTCAGCAAACTAACACAGGAACAGAAAACCAAACACTGCATGTTCTCACTCATAAGTGGGAACTGAACATTGAGAACACACAGACACAGGGAGGGGAACATCACATGCCGGGGCCTGTCGAGGAGTGGGGGTCTAGGGGAGGGAGAGCATTAGGAGAAATACCTAATGTAGATGACGGGTTGATGGGTGCAGCAAACCACCATGGCACGATGTATACCTTTGTAACAAGCCTGCATATTCTGCACATGTATCCCAGAACTTAGTATATGAAAAAACACAAAATTTTGATCTACTTTTAGATTTACAGAAGAGTTGCAGAGAGTTTCCAAATATTCCTTACCCCATTGTTTATAAGTAATATTTTCCTTCCTAAATTGTATTTTTCAAACCATACACTGTAAAATAAATTAGTTCTATATAGGCAAAGTTATAAACACAGGAGTAAAGAAACAACTTTATATTTCTGTTTTTAAAATTATTTAAACAGACTCTAGGTGTGTTTTAAAATATATTTTCTATTACAAAACAGAAGTTTTAAGTTCTCATAAAAGTAGTCAGTCTTTGTCAGAAGCTGGCTCTAAACCTATAGGGGAGCTATCACTTACACAAAGGACTCTGTGTAGATATATAGCTGGATCTTCATTTTCTGGAGCCTGATGTTTTTATAGTTTTAGATATCTTTTTTTTTGTATTTTCATAGAGATGGGGTTTCACCATGTTGCCCAGGCTGGTCTCAAACTCCTGAGCTCAGGCAGTCTGCCTGCCTTGGCCTCCCAAAGTGCTAGGATTATAGGCGTGAGCCACCGTGCCCGGCCAGTTTTAGATACCTTTTTAAAGAAAAAAGAAAAATAATAAACAATTATGAATTCAGAATTATTAGGGCCCTTCCCAAAATCTCGAAGGGACTCTGATACTTGAGCTTTATGCACTGCAGGGCATGCATGTATCTGAAGGGAGTGAAAAGAAGGACTTGTGAGTCACTCGGGGTTGTTTTCCTAAGGTCTTCGATCACACTGTCTGATAGGATTTGTTCCTTCCTGCTTTTTATGTTGGGGAAAGATAGCAGTAAGACAGCACAGTACTCTGATGTTAAGAGTAAGGACAAAAGTAGTCACAGTAAGGCAGATCCTCTGTAGGCCTCTCCATGTGCGAGGCACTATTGTGTTTCGCATGTATTAGCCCATTCCATCCCTATGAAAAAATGGAATCTCATTTACACAGGAAGCAGCTGAGACACTGAGACCTGTAGTGGGGTAGTAACTGCTGTATTCACGTTGCTTGGAAGGGGCAGAGCCAGGATTTGGACTTGCACAATTGGTTTCCAAAGCACCTTGATACCTTCTGTCTAAGAGAGTATCCAAAGGCAGGGACCCTCAGGGCCTGGAAGCCCTGGTATCTGTGCATTTTCCGAAGAGTTACTAAGGGTTACTTAGAATTCACAAACTGTGAATTCTAAGTTTGTTTTATGCTTAGGTACAAAGTACAGAGCTTGAAGAAGGATCACATTTAGATAAACAAATTAATGAAAGTATCGTTAGTGAGAAAGATATTTTAAAGTACCATATAATAGTATTTTATTTCGCTCATTCAGAATTGGAGTATTCTGGTCAATACATTTGGCTGCATTGAGTTCTATTTTTAATGACAAAAATAAGATAAAAATAGAGTAGATAAGTATGTGTATGTGAGCCTTCATTGTCTGTCCTTGTGTTCACTCTTACTGTTTATCCCAGGAGGAACAGAGTCAGCCATCTCTGTGGACCAAAGTGAATTGAGGGGGTGGCATCGAAGGGGAACACTATTTCCCAAGGACCAGACCTCAGAATGTGAACCTGAAAAGTGATGCTGAGTATCATGGAGATAGAGCGATTATCCTAATGTTGGTTTCCTACATTAACATGCATAGTGGATAATATACATGCTTTCAATATCAGTAATTCACTAGTCAGTGATTCCAGCTGCTGAGAGAAAGGAAGTCCAATCAGCCAATCAGATTCATGGAAGAGGGAGCATGTATAGTTTGGAAGAAGTAAAACTCCAGCCAATTCCAATTCTTTAACTAAAACAGAGGACTAAAGAAACTTCCTAGTTACATACTTCAAATAACTACCTTCATTTTTCTTTTCCTCTTTTCAATCTTTTATCTTCCATGTTAAGTCACTTGAGTAATAAACAACAGGAAACAAAACAAAAACAATCATGTGAATCATTGTAATATATTGTCTAAGCCTCTGAAGGAGACTTTCCCAGCAAATAATAAATTGTGATAGTGGCCGGGTGCAGTGGCTAATGCCTGTAATCCCAGCACTTTGGGAGGCCGAGGCAGGTGGATGACCTGAGGTCAGGAGTTCAGGCCCAGCCTGGCCAAAATGATGAAACTCTGTGTCTACTAAAAATACAAAAATTAGCTGGGCATGGTAGTGGGCACCTGTAATCCCAGCTACTTGGGAGGCTGAGGCACGAGAATCACTTGAACCCAGGAGGCAGAGGTTGCAGTGAGCTGAGATCGTGCCATTGTACTCCAGCCTGGGTGACAAGAGTGAAACTCTGTCTCAAAAAATAAGATAAGATAAGATAAGATAAAATAAAGTAAAATAAAATAAAATAAAATAAAAAAATAAAGCCGGGCCCTGTGGTTCATGCCTTTAATCCCAGCACTTTGGGAGGCCGAGGCGGGCCGATCACCTGAGGTCGGGAGTTGGAGACCAGCCTGACCAACATGGGGAAACACCGTCTTTACTAAAAATACAAAAGTAGCTGGGCATGCTGATGCATACCGGTAATCCCAGCTACTCAGGAGGCTGAGGTAGGAGAATTACTTGAACCTGGAGGCGGAGGTTGCGGTGAGCTGAGATCGCGCCATTGCACTCCAGCCTGGGTAATAAGAGCGAAAATCCAACTCAAATAAATAAAATAAAATAAAATAAAATAAAACTGTGATAGTGAGTGCCGTCATACCATCAAAATGAATTTAGTTTTCTGTCTGTGATCACCAAGACATGCACTGAATTTTGCTGTACATTGCACAAAGAAATGTGGAGCGGAGTTTTTGGAAACTTTTCCTCTAGTTCTCATTCAGTACTGCACAGTGGTTTAAAGCATGCCTGGTGACTGTGTGGCTGCAGGATGGCAGTACTGTATGCATTCTGGCAAGTGTGAAGTGAATTCTAGATCTTTTAAAACAATGTGTATTTTCAGGTGATCCTCCTGTATACTATCTGTAGAGATCTTGTTAGTTATTTAATTTTAAAAAGTAGCTCAAATCTATTAAATGAGTTTACTTCAGTTGCCTGGCACCTCATATTTTCTTAGAAATGAATACAATGAGAAAAATACAAAATGTACTTACAGACTAATACATTATTTTTAAATTCTGTGATGCAACTTAGCAGAACAAATTATAAGTATTTTTGGCCAATTACTTTGTCTTATTCTTTGTGAATAAACACAAAGAATACATGGAAAACATTCAAATTAAGTCATAATGTCATGTAATGTATTTAGTTATAAACTGAGAAAGATAGCAAAGGCAGCCTTGTAATGATTTTAAAATGCTGGCCTACCTATAACGTTTATTAAATATTATATATACCCAGATATTCTCTTCATAATCAAAATATAGTAGCAATACTCTAAGTGGAACCTAACTGTCATGAAAATCTCTTTTTCTCTGAATCTTCTTTTGAAGAAATGAAGGAAGAGAAATCTGTTCTTTAAAGATGGATGGTCTGTTGAATTACTGCAATATGAATTAAATTTTCTTTTTTAAAAAAAATTTAAAAACAATCTTTTCATGAAAAAAGATTTTCCAAGGACTTAGTATAAATTATGTGTAAGAATGGGATAGGTTTATGAATATCATGATATAAAGAAGTAAATCATTTCTTGATAAAATAATAACATTGCAAGTTCACTAAATGCTAGTGCTATCCTTAAAACTTTATTCTCACAGAACAAGAGCTGCATCGGGGAAGAGATCTCTGGCTAAGCTGTAGTCTTGCCTTTTAAAATTATTACTTGTTCTTTCTTCTTTAAATGTCAAGTTGTAAGCTTCACATTTTTGGCCAAGGCTAGTCTTTAGCTGTTATTTCCATGTGAGGTCTTAGGTTAATGTTAAATCATCTGTGAGTTTCTATTGTGGCTGTTAGTGTAAAGTGGTTTCTGGTTGTGCTTAGTATTGCTTAGAAATTCATTGTTAGTAATTTTTGTTGTTTTTTTTTGAGATGGATTTTCACTTTGTTGCCCAGGCTGGAGTGCAGTGGCTCGATCTTGGCTCACTGCAACCTCCACCTCCCGGGTTCAAGCGAGTCTCCTGCCTCAGCCTCCTGAGTAGCTGGGATTACAGGCTCCTGCCACCATGGCTGGCTAATTTTTGTATTTTTAGTAGAGACGGGGTTTAAAAGAACTAGAATTTGCTTCATGCTTGTCAGAATGTACACAGTGCTGCCATACTGTGGCCACACTGTCACCAGACCTGTTTTAAACCACTGCAGTACTGAATTAGAACTAGAGGAAAGGTTTCTGAAAACTCTTTTCCACCTCCCCAAGTGTTGGGATTACAGGCGCGAGCCACTGCACCTGGCCTGTTGTTAGTAATTTTAATGCCAAGATCACTACTGGGGCTGTTGATTTTGGTGGAGAGGTTTTTCATCTAGTTTCAATCATTTCAATGATCCAAGGTTTCTTGTAGGCAGGAACACGTCTCCTTGAAAAGATTTAAGTTCAGAGCCTGCTTGGGAAGAGGTGAAGTGTAATGCATTATCTGCCCCTGAATCTCTGCTACTGGATCTCTGTTCAATACCTTCCCTTATCATTTTCCTTAGGTCTCTACCCCCCAAGAGCCAAGCTGGTAATACAGAGGCATCTCTCATCACTGACAGATAATGAGCAAGCTGACATCTTTGAAAGAGTTCAGGTAACATTATTTGTAGGTCTCATAAATAAGACATAAGGAATGAGAATTGAATCCTGTTTTATGCATTCCTGTTTTCATTCTGCTGCCTAGAGTTAAAGATGCATGACCTAGAGTACCATTGGGTAGTATAGAATGCCGTTGTATTCTTGCTTCTGAGCTAAGTTAAAACTCTTAGCTTTGTTTACGTTTGTCTGCCAGACGGAATGAAAGGAGAGAAGCTGTGTTGCCATAGTGTTCTTTTGGTTTGTCCGTTGAACAGAAAATGAAGCCAGCCAGTGACCAGGAAGAAAATGAACTTGTGATCTTACACCTGAGGCAGATGTGTGAGGCCAAGCAGAAGACGCACGTGCACATTGGGGAAGGCCCTTCGGTGAGAAGATACTTCCTCCTCCGCCGACTTTTGTTGTTGTTTATGGATTTTCTTAATTCTTCCGTTTGTACTGTCAGGTTCTTTAGGGCTAAAGTCCTATCAGAGTTTCCTGTGACGCCCCCGCAGCATTTTGGTAGTTTTATAAGGACTTTTTTTTTTTTTTATAAAGACAGAGTTTCACTCTTATTGCCCAGGCTGGAGTGCAATGGCACTATCTCGGCTCAGTGATGCTCCTGCCTCAGCTTCCCGGGTAGCTGGGATTACAGGCATGCGCCACCACACCCAGCTAATTTTGTATTTTTGGTAGAGACAGGGTTTCTCCATGTTGGTCAGCGTGCTCTTGAACTCCCGACTTCAGGTGATCTGCTGCCTCAGCCTCCCAAAGTGCTGGGATTACAGGCGTGAGCCACCGTGCCCGGCCGTTTTCTAGGGAATTTTAGCAGGCACTGACACATTGAGCTAACTAATGATGGTCTTAAAATGTAAAAGAATTTGTGGGTTTTGGTTTTAAAAAAGCATTAATAGTACATGTTCATGATTTAGAATGAACGTACATTATTTTTAGTTATATTAATCTATTATTTTATTTCCAATTCATATGATCATTTTATTTCATCAAAAGTGGAGATAGCCCAAATGGTGAAACACCGGTAATATCGTGTAAATGGTACCCTAGCTGCAAACTGAGGGTTGGTATTTTTGTGCATGTGGTTTAGAATTTATCCTCTGCTGCATATAGAAGAAGCAGGACTACCAGCAGTAACATCAAAGGGGATATTGAAATATTTAGTCTTGATAACACTAATTCAAGTTGTGTCTTTATTTCACTATATTCAGAACAAATCACATATCGTTAATACACAGTCCTTCATTTAGTCACAGAAAAGCATTTCTTGAGAACTTTCTATGAGTTACACTATGTGATGGAAAAGGGTGACAAAAAAAACTGATGAATGAATCATGTGCCCTCCAGAGAACAGCTCAAATATTTGAAAGGGGAATGCAAACAGATCAATAGATACATAGAAAAAATTCAATAAGTGGCTTAAAAAAAGAATCTGTATCAATTTTAAGTTAAGTTTTGTATCGGGTATAAGGTGAGGTCCAGCTTCATTTTTTGCCATTGAGTATGATGTTAGATGTGAGTTTTTTTTGTATATGGCCTTTATCACTGTGAGGAATTTTTCTTCTATTCCTAGTTCAAGTATTTTTATCATGAGAGGGTATTGGACTTTGTCAAATGCTTTTACTGTATCAACTGTCATGGGAGTTTGTTGTGCAGATTTTAGCAGCATTATTCACAATAGCAAAGACATGGAATCAACCTAAATGCCCATCAGTGATAGGCTGGATAAAGAATGTGATACATATATACCATGGAAAGTTAAAAACATGTGTATATTAAAGCACATTGTCAAGAGTATGAAAAAACACCCTCACAGAGTGGGAGAAAATACCTACAAACCACTTATGTAATGAGGGTTTACTATTCAGAATATGTAAAGAAAGAACTCCGACTCAATGACAAAAAAAAAAAGCATCTGTAGTGAGCACAAAAGTAGCTATGTCTTTGCTTTGGAGCTGCAGTGGAGAGTAAGAGAAGAGGAGATTCAAGAGGAAGGACATTTGGGGGAGCTGGAATTTTAGGAGAGATAAACTTAGCTGTCAGAACAGTTGAGGAACTGTTGGGCTGGGTGCAGTGGCTCACGCCTGTAATCCCAGCACTTCAGGAGGCTGAGGCGGGCAGATCGTGAGGTCGGGAGTTCGAGAGTCTGGCCAATATAGTGAAATCCCGTCTCTACTAAAAATACAAAAAAATTAGCCAGTGTGGTGGTGGGCATCTGTAATCCTAGCTACTCAGGAGGCTGAGGCGGGAGAATCACGTGAACCTGGGAGGCAGAGGTTGCAGTGAGCTGAGATCACACCACTGTACTCCCCAGATGACAGTGAGACTCTGTCTCAAAAAAAAAGAAAGGGAGGGAGGGAGGGAGGCTGGGAGGAAGGGTGGGAGGAAGGTTGAGCCTAAAGTTATGTAGTGGTGTGCCCAAACTTACTCTATGCAGGCACTGGAATTAGGTGCTAGTTTTGAGGTCATGCTTGGGGGTTGGTGGGGGAAACAAGGCTGGGATGATAGGCAGAATGAGATGAGGAAGGGCCTTAAGTTACTGGCAGGCCTGACTTTGTCGTGGAAGGATTTGAAGTAAGGGAGTGAGAAGATCAGATTTGCACCACAAAGAGAAAATTCTGCTGTTCTTCTGATGGTAGATTTATTTGTTGGGGAGGTTGCTGGGTGAGGGGGTTAGGACTAAGTCATATTCTCCAGTTGGGAGAATGTTTTAATAAAATATGTGATAAGTGATTTAATTATTGCAGAAATCTTTATCGAGTACAGACTGTGTACTAGGAAACAGTAATGAATAGTGGTGACCCTGTCCTGCCATCTTAACTGTTTAGGAGGAGAAAACAACATGAAACCAAATACATTAAACTATGATGTGATTGGTATAATGATGTATGCACAAGTTAGAGGTAGCATTGGTACATAAATAGCTTGAATAATTCTGTCTTGAAGCATTTATTTAACTCAGGAGAGAGACCAAGCTAGAGCCCTAGAGAAGTGAGGAAGGAACTGAGTGAAGAGCTATTTAGGCGGCATAATCTTTAGGACGTAGTGACTGACTGGAAGAATCTGTAAAGGAAGGGAGAGGGAGTTGCTGTGAACAACGTCATGGTTTCCCATGTGGGGAAATTTGATGAAACGGAGCCTGGAAATACAGAAAGCAGACGAGAGTGGGCCAGTGGATGAGAATAAAAAATAAGAGTTCAAAGTGGAAATGTGTTTGAGATTCAATTAGAAAAATGAATTTGGTGCCCATAGAGGAATTTGAGGTGGTAAGTATGGAGGTTGATACATTTGGTGCCTATTGAGGAATTTGAGTATAAATATGGAAGACATGAGCTTTGATGTGGACCTGAAGTTAAAGGAGGATGTACACGAAATGTGCATTTTTTTGTGATGGATAAATCACAAAGAAATGATCGTATAGGAGGAGATTTTAACATGTTAATGTTTTCTTGCTCGTAGCTAAGTTTCTGCCTCCATCATGCTCTCCTTTCCTTCATTTCCTTCCATTTATTCAACTGGTATTTACTGAGCAGTTACTGTGTGTCAGATATTTGCTAAGTGCCCATATAGTTTTTCTATTTTGTCACATTTGTTTATCTGGAAGCCTTAGAATAATGAGTGATCCCAGTGCTTTATACACCCTGAACCCTGTCCAGCCCACATCTATACCCATTGTTTTTTCTCCTTTCCTTTCTTGGTGGGGCCTTTCTTGCATCTGTAACTTCTTAACTGATTTGATGGAGCCAGTGCTAGTGTGGGCCCTTATTGCCTCCTACATAGACTGTGCTGAAGCCTCGAGTTCAATTTGATCTTTCAGTCTGATTTTCCTGTCTTTTAGGTGTGTTTTTGAACACTCCTTTTAGATAACTGTCCCTAAAACATTACATTCACAGGGATTTCCCTCGGCTTATAAATTTGGATTACTAGTTCTTCCTATTTATCTGGCACTTAAGAACATTCAAGGCTTTTGTTTTCCAGCCTGACTTTCTCATGTTACCTTTTACTGTTCCCTTCTATTAGGCGGGTGCAGACGTAATTGCAGTTTTTGCCATTAAAAGTAATGGCAAGTAATATTTTAACTAAATACATGCACTGACTTTCTCTCCCTTAAGCAATCCACCTTTTAGGATTTTGCCAACAACTATCCCCAGTTCTGGGGAAGTCTGCATCCCTTTCTTCCTGCCTGTCTGAATCCTCTGTATTCTATTCTTCGTGTTTAGACCCACAGCCAATCTTCCTGCTTTCGTATTTGATACTTACATGTGCTTTGTGTTGCTATTCCCTCCCCAAGCAAATCATAAGGTTTCTCGCTTGAAAGGTTTTCGCTGCTAAGGACCATGTAGCTGCTTACTTCAATGGATAAAATACATAGAAAACCTAATATAGTGGACACATCGTAGATTCTCACACAGTTTGGTTCTATAGTTGTGATCTCAGAGATAAATGACCCACTCACAAATGAAAATGAAATTATAACAGAGGCATTACCAGAATCCAGTTTTGTTTGGAAAATGCTTTGTTCTTTGGAACTTGTGTTCTGTGTTTTCCTTGGTAATTTGGATATAAAATATCTATCTTGGAAGGGATAGTTATAGATGTTAATCAGAGTAGCAGCAGTAAAAATTGACATCTCAAGTATGATTTTTGCTAAATGCAGCAGGAATGTATTCATGGAAAGGAAAGGCATGAAGGAAATATTTTACATCTGTCTTTTTATTACATACAATATGAAAAATTAAACCCCCTTCCTTGTAATCATTGTGTTCACAGTGTGGGACTTAAATTATTACTTAATAATAGAGCTACTGAAGAATTCTTGTGATTTTTTAATAGCTTAGTCTTAAGCCTATAATTAAAGTCTCATTTAACCTTGAGTATTTCCAAACTAAAATGTATCTGTTTTTCTTTTTTTAGACTATTTCAAATAGTACAATCCCAGAAAATGCAACAAGCAGTGGAAGGTTCAAACTTGACATTCTGAAAAATAAAGCTAAGAGATCCTTAACTAGCTCCCTGGAAAATATCTTCTCAAGGGTAAGATTGCGCTGATGGTCTTTTAAGTATGCACATCTGTGTTTTCTAACAGTTTAGCTTCAGTCCCAACAGGTTCACGGATTTCCTTTAAAAAAAAAAAAAAAGCCTAAGATAACTTTTAAAAATTAGTTAACAAAGTGTTCTTTTTTTGTTTGTTTGTTTTGCTTTGTTTTTTTGAAATGGAGTTTCACTCTTGTCACCCAAGTTGGAGTGCAGTGGTGAGATCTCAGCTCACTGCAACCTCTGCCTCCTGGGTTCAAGCAATTCTCCTGCCTCAGCCTCTCGAGTAGCAGAGATTTCCTGCCTCAGCCTCTCAAGTAGCAGAGATTACAGATACACACCACCATGCCTGGCTAATTTTTGTACTTTTAGTAGAGACAGGTTTTCACCATGTTGGTCATGCTGTTCTCGAACTCCTGACCTCAAGTGATCCACCTGCCTTGGCCTCCCAAAGTGCTAGCATTAAGGTGTGAGAGCCACCGTGCCCAGCTTAAAATGATCTTTCTTTCTTTTTTTTTCCTTTTCTTTGACACAGTCTTGCTCTGTCACCAGCCTGGAGTGCAGTGGCACGATCTTGGCTCACTGCAACCTCCACCTCCCGGGTTCAAGTGATTCTCTTGCCTCTGCCTCCTGAGTAGCTGGGACTACAGGTGCACACCACCACGCCCGGCTAATTTTTATATTTTTAGTAGAGATGGAGTTTCACCATGTTGACCAGGATGGTCTTGATCTCTTGACCTTGTGATCTGCCCATCTCGGCCTCCCAAAGTATTGGGATTACAGGCGTGAGCCACCATGCCCGGCCCAAAATGATCTTTCAAAATAAGTTTCCTTCTCAGATCAAGATTTATTCTGGGGCCTTTATGTGAATTTGATCAATAGAGATTTAGTAGTAGAAATGTATATGTATAGAAAAGGGGAAATAGAATATTGATGCTCAATACTGTAAGAACTTTAAAAATCATTTCCCATAGGAAGTTATAAAGAAATTATTTTTTTGCCCATTGTATTAGCTCATTCTTGCATTGCTGTAAAGAAATACCTGAAACTGGGTAATTTGTAAAGAAAAGAGGTTTCATTGGCTCACAGTTCTGCCGGTGAGAGTTCTTCCAGAGAGGCCTCAGGAAGCTTCCAGTCATGGTGGAAGGCAAAGGGGGAGCGAGACATCTCACATGGTGGGAGCATTAACGAGAGAGAGAATGAGGAGATGCTGCACACTTTTCAACAACCAGATCTCATGAGAACTCACTATCATGAGAACAGCACCAAGGCGATGGTGCGAAACCATTCCTAAGAAATCCATCCCCCGTGATCCAGTCACTTCCCACCAGGCCCCACCTCCAACACTGGAAATTACAATCTGACATGAGATGTGGGCAGGGACACAGATCCAAACCATATCACTCATTCTTAGAAACTTAGAGGCTAAGTGCTGAAAAAAGTATAAATTAATGGAAATTTATATATTCCATTGAGTAAGTGTATATATTCCATTTTAAAATAAGTAAAAGGGTTCCCCTTCAACTTTATTTTCCTCTTCCTGAACAATTCTTCCTTAGAGCTATTAGGTGAGGTCAACCTACGTGGGTGTTTCGGGCTGTGGCATGGGGGACCCATGGTGGCTCAGAGCAGGGAGACTGTCCCTATGGGGTGTGGAATGTGGGGGTGGCTCGATGCAGGGTGTGGGAGCCTCTTGCAGTGACGAGGGAATCCGCAGAGAAGGGGAACCTGGTTTGGGAGATCGCAGGAGGCAGCATACTGGCAGAAAGAAGGCCCAGTGCAGATGTCAGAGTCACAGTGGAGGGGAGCGGGCATTCACAGGGATGAGTGCCTGAGCAGGCTGAGGATGTGCATGTGTTGGGATGGCAGCCCCAGCATGGAGTGGCACAGCCTGAGTGGGATGAGGACAGTGTCTGTGCAGTGGTCATTGTGGAGATGGGTTATATACACACAGGGACTGGTGAAGTAAGTAAATGTCTTAAGGAGAGTGGAATCCAGGGAGAAAGAAATTACTAATATGAAAAGGGTAGAAATTAGAATGAACTCTGCATTGGATTCAACTTGGAGGTATCACACTAAAGAACTTACTCATGTAACCAAATACCACCTGTTCCCTCCTGGCCAACATGGTAAAACCCCGTCTCTACTAAAAATACAAAAAAATGAGCCAGTCATGGTGTTGCGTGCCTGTAATCCCAGCTATTCAGGAGGCTGAGGCACGAGAATCACTTGAACTGAGGAGGCAGGGGTTGCAGTGAGCTGAGATCATGCCACTGCAATCCAGCCTGGGAGACAGAGTGAGACCCTTTCTAAAACAAACAAACTAACAAAAAAACCCACCTGTTCCCCCAGTAACCTATGGAAATAAAAAAATTACAAAAATAAAACTTGGAGGTATCAATATAAAATCATGATATTTATATACATTAAATATAAACATACAATCATATAGAAATATATATGCAAATATAAAAATATGTAAATATAAACATAAGTATATATGTATACGTTCTACTAGACAGAACCAAGATTCTGAGAAACATGGCTAATTTCAGGACTGTAGGAAAAGTACAAGATGAACCCAGAATATCTTGGTGTTCTAGATAGTAGGAAAATGTTCGAAGAAAGATGGTGATGTGTCATGAGGACATAAAAACCTTGAAAGGGCTCCCACTGAGAAAATACAAGCATTGACATAAATGATAGCCACAGATAATCTAACTTATTGCATGAAATGGGAAACTGTTGGGCCGGGCGCGGTGGCTCAAGCCTGTAATCCCAGCACTTTGGGAGGCCGAGGCGGGTGGATCACGAGGTCAGGAGATCGAGACCATCCTGGCTAACATGGTGAAACCCCGTCTCTACTAAAAATACAAAAAACTAGCCGGGCGTGGTGGCGGGCGCCTGTAGTCCCAGCTACTCGGAGGCTGAGGCAGGAGAATGGCGTGAACCTGGGAGGCGGAGCTTGCAGTGAGCCGAGATCGCGCCACTGCACTCCAGCCTGGGTGACACAGCGCGAGACTCCGTCTCAAAAAAAAAAAAAAATTTAAAAAAAAAAAAAAAAATGGGAAACTGTTTTCTGATACAAAAAATAAATGAATATATTGAAAGTTTGATCATAAAGAAGATATTTGCTGTATGTAGTTAATATTTATTAATTACTAATGGGAAAATAACTTTACAATGGAGAAGGCTGGCAGACACCACCAAGTGATCAAATTGAACATCATCAGCAGTGGGACAAATTGCAGCCCTGTGCCACCTGATGTAAAGAAACAGCGCTGCTTCTGTGGTATTCCTGACAAATAGGCAGTGCCTGAATCTAATCACGGGGAAATGTCAACAAACCCACATTGAGGTGGAGTCTACAAAATAACAAGCCTGTTATCTTCAAGAAAGTCAAGAACAGGTTAAGAATATCTCCAGACTGAAGGACCCTAAAGAAACACAAAAACTAAGTGGAATGGGAGATTGTGAATCAAATCCTTTTGCCCTGAAAGCCATTATTGGGACAACCAGTGCAATTGGAGTGAAGTCTGAAGATTCAGTAGTATTATACTGCATCAATGTCAGTATCCTGGTTTTGAAAGTTGTATTTTCGTTATATTGGAGAATGTCCTTGTTTATAGAAAATACGCAGTAAAGTATTTCAGACTGATGGAGGCTTTATATTGGCAACTTATGTGAAAATGGTTGTGGGAAAAAACATTTTTGTACTATACTTATAACTTGCCTCCGCATTTGAGATTGCTTCAAAATGAAAAAAGAGAAACAGTGATCGTTTTAAACCTGCTTATCACACATACCTCACAAAGCCCACCCAGGGTGCTTTTTTACATTTATTTTTTCTGCTTGCTGTTTTCATGTGTTAATAAGTAGCTCAGGTTATTAATGGATCAGAAACACTGCCATTGGAGGATCATCAATAAGGGCTCTTTTCTGTACCCAGCACACTGCCTGTGAAAACCAAGACTGGTTGGGTGGTAGGTGTTTTAACTCCTATGAACAAAGTTTCAAAATGTACCTTGATGACTTTTTTAAGTCTCTTGGCCTTTATGTTAATATACAAATAAAATTTCACCTTCAGTGTGTAAGTGTCTTCCTTAGTGATCTCTCAGTGTCTTTAAAGAGGCAAATTAGTGATATAAATTCTTAGACTTTGAGAGGAACTTTGAATTAACCATTGAACTCTATTTGCAAATGCGTATCGTTTTTAAAAACATTATTTCCACCTGTTTAACCTTAATAGCATTATAAGAATATGTTTAAATAGTTGGATACATTTTGATTCTTTCCATGTTTGTGCAATAGAGCATTAGGACATAGTAACTTCTGATATGCCGCGTTCCTTGTTTTGTTTCTTCATTATGGCTCAAAATACTTTTCTAGTTATTTCTCTTAATGATAGAGATACTTTTAACTTTAACAGAAGCCCTGCAGCAAGCATGATCGATTGTGAATGCCATTATTTTATTAGTGGAAAACGGAATCTCAGAAAAGAACATCTAGGAGATTTGTCAGAAGTATGCCAACACAAATTTCATAAAATATTTATGCCTTTTTCCTTCAAAATTTATAAATTAGTAAAATCATGGTCCTTACTCCAGACCTACTTAATCAGAAACTCTGGGGGTGGGGTCCAGCAATTTGGGGGTTCACCAAGCCCTCCAGGTGATGCTGATGCAATTACACTTAAGGTAAGTGTAATTCTTAAAGCACCAGCATCAGAAACAGCATCAGCTACCTGAATTGAACACAGTGTTTAGTGAAAATTTTAGCAGAGAAGACCATTTAAGTAGGTGTCAGGGTACCTGAATGTAATACCTGGCCCTAGCCAATTTTATATTTATGATCTTGGATGAATTATTTGCCTTTTCTAAGCCATAGTTTTCCCATTTGTGAAATGGATATATTAATATATGCTTGCCTCATGTAATTGTGAGGATTAAATGTTAGTATGTTAGGGAAATATCACATCATAGATATGAGGTAGTATATTCAGTGGTAAGCTCAAAAGCTCTGTCATTTACAAAATAGCAAAGGGTATTTAGGGTGGTACTTTCTTTATCTCCATTTAGTACCTTGGCATCCTGCATAATACTTGCAGTGCCAACTTTGAAGTCTTTTTCGCATGCCTTCAATTGCTGTAATGACATTTTCGCAAGGGCACAGTCAATCTGTTTTGATCAAGGTGGATACCGTAGCTTTTGTTTCCCAGAGTGATGCCAAATGACATAAATGTTGCGACGTAACAAGGTCTTGCTTGTACCATGTGCAACAGAATGCACTTTTTGGGCAGGTTGGCAGCTCCCCATGTTGTATTAAAGGTTACATAGCAAGAGGGCAAAAGGGGTTTTGTGTACTTCCAAAACTTGTCTTTTTTTTTTTTTTTTTTTTTCTGCTGAGTTGTATAGTAGAAAATTCACACTCCAGTTTTGGAGTTTAGCTCATAATTGCTGCCATTTTTAAATGTCAAAATATTTTATTTAGCTAACTATAGTTGTTTATGAAATAGGATCCATTTTTTAAATGCCAAGAAGCTCAGCTCATTAACCACTAAAAAGCGGGTCCAAGGGAAAGGCCCTACCACGTGAATTAGCGAATCATAATGTCGTACAACAGAAAAAGCTGTCTGTTCAGAGGTGAAAATCAGAATCATGTAATGGCTATCTGTTGCTTTTTTTTTTTTTCAGTTGTTTTCCAAAACAGAAATATTTACTAATATAAATTTTATTTTATTTTTTTGAGATAGGGTCTTGCTCTGTCACCCAGGCTGGAGTGCAGTGGTGTGATCATAGCTCACTGCAGCCTCAAACTCCTGGGCTCAAACAGTCTTCCCGCCTCAGCCTCCCAAGTAGCTAGGACCACGGGCACATACCACCAAGCCTGGCTAATTTTATTTTTGTTTTTTTATAGAGACCGGGTCTTACCATGTTGCCCAGGCTGGTCTCGAACTCCTGGTGTCAAGCAGTCCTGCCACCTCAGCTTCCTAAAGTGCTAGGATTACAGGCATGAGCCACCATGCCAAGCCAATATTTACTAATATAAAGTGCAAGTTATTTTGAAAATAGTACCCATTTTCTACTTTCTTCAGAATAATGTCCATTGTCTTTACTTGTTGAAATGTGTGAAGTGGTAGAGCATAGTTTTAAAGTAACTTTGTTTTTCTTTGTGCACAAAAAAAGCATATGTGGGTAAAACACCACTATGAGTAAAATAGGTGATTTCAGGTGTTTTTCTAATAATAGGAATGGTTTGATACCATCTGACTACTTTGTCTGTTATGACCAAATAACCTGTCTGAGATAACCAGGCAGGTGGGTGTGTAAGTAGCGCTAAAAATAACAGAAAGCAATCTTGTCTTTACTATATTTTCCTCTTGGCTACACACACTAATCCAATAATTTATTAGCCACAAATACAGTTTTTATTATTGGAAGAATGCCAATTATAACATAGAACTGAAGAACTGAAAAGAATTTGATGATGTTCTAGGACATTTACAAAATTCCATGTAACCTCTGTAGGCTAATTAGCTTTATCTGTAATTCTCTTTTTCACAGAGCCTTAGTTTAGGGATGTAGTAGTAACAGCTCAGGAGCTTCACTTGAAAATTGTGCTTCCTGTGTCAAAATTGCTGCCCTTTCTTTTAACTAGCTGTGTAAACTTGGGCAATGTAATCTGTCAGAACTTCAGTCTCTGTATCTGTGAAGATGGGCTAAATAACCATACTGACCTCACAATTGGTATGAGGATTAAGTGAGCTAATGCACTGTAAAATGCTGAACGTAGTATATGGCACATGATAAGCATTCAACACTATTAGGTGCAGCTATTAATTTTATTATTGTTTTACTTATTATATAGTAAGCCATTGGAGATAAAGGTGTAATATATCAGATAAGAATAAATATTGCTTTACGAAACAAGGTCAGATGTCATAAGTAAAACATAGTCATCTGAAAAGAAGAAAGAACTGTTAAACTTTCTGATAGTAGATGTAAAAAGAAAAATTCAAGAGAAGGCTAGGAAACTAGAGTTGGAAAAAACCTTTCAGAAAATGGAGCAAAATTCAAAGAAAAGGAAAATAGGAGAACAAGGTAAAAAATTAAAGGATCTGTCCAGAACCTAAACAGTAGGAGTTCCAGTAAGAAAAGATGCGTGCAAGGAATTCTTTAAAGAAATAATTTTAAAAATTTATCAGAGCTAAAGAGCATGAGTTTCCAGATTTAGAGAACTCAGAAAGTGCCCAACAGAGTGACTGCATAAAAGTCATGTTAAGGCATGTTGTTGTGAAATTTCACAGTGCCAAAGGGCAAACTTAGATTCTGTTCCAAAGAGAAGCAGCAGGTCAGACACACAGGCTCTAGAGTCACAATGGCTTTAGACTTCTGAACCAAAGGACATTTGAGCAATGCTAAGATATTTGGAAGCAAAATTTCTAACCACTACAGTATACAATATCCAGCCAAACTATTAGTGAAATGCAAGCATAGACTAATGACACTTATGGGCATGTACATTTTTAAAAAATTTAATTCCCACTCTCCCTTTCTCAGAAAGCACCTGGAGAATGCGCCTTTCCAAAATGAGGAAGTAAACTAAAAAAGGAGAAGACATGGGACCAAGGAAGCAGAAATTCCAACAGAGGAGGGGGTCAAAGGAAATTTCTAGGTTGATAGTGAAGGAAAATCCTAGGAAACTTTGTAGAGCAAGCCTACATTGTAACACGTCCAGTCCAGATTGGGGCAGAAACACAGAGGTCTCCATAATGGTTGCTTTAAAAAAAAAAAAAAAAGAAGGAGGGTGAGGGGGAGGGGAAGGAAGAGAGAGGGAGATTAATGGTTTATGTGGTGATGTTTGGACCATATCGTGAACTGTTGGAGAGTTTTGTAATATATTTGTGATTGCTCAAGTAGCCACTAACTCCATGAAAAACAATATACAAGATATGAGGTGTAATCAAACATAATCGTAGTAAAATATGTAGCTCAGCTGCAAACAATATTAACAGTCATAATAATTTAAGCACAAAGTACTGATTTAACCAAAATTCATGATGTAACTATATTGAAGGAAGAAGGGAAGAAAGGTGTGTGTGTGTGGGGGGGGGGGGGTGTGGAACTGGGTATATAATGAAGTAAGAATATTAAAGTTTCATCTTCCAGAATTAGGAAGTCAATAGATAGTTTCTAAAATGGAAAGCATAAGGAACAGTAGGATAAGCTTGAATACCAGAAATATCAATATAAATAATGTCAAGGTTTGCTTTTGGGGAGTGGGATTCAGAGTGAGAGAGAGGGGGTAGATGACCACCACTTTTCATTATAAACTTGATAGCACAGTGTCACTTTGGAAACTTTGTGCTGATATTACTTTCCTTAAAAATTAAAATGAAATTCAACCCCCTCTTACCCCCAAGTAAACCTAAGAATGTTTGCAGACAGAGTTGAAGCCTGGAAAGTACTATGCAAATGTTATGCATTGTTAAAAAATTTCACAGGGTCACTGTCACATGGATCTAACCGGTGTTTCCACTCATTCTTTTTTAGAACTTCGCCACATGCTCTAGAGTTGTGTGGAACTCCTCAGTATGTGTTTTGTCTTTTGAGACCTTGTAGATGATGAGGTTCCCAACCTGACTTGTATCCTCTTTCCTTCTACAGTTGGCCTCAGTCCCTTCCTGTTTAAAGTGAGGGGGAACAGACAAAATGATCTCTTAGGTTCTTAGGTCTCTTAGATCTTAGGTGATCTCTTAGATCTGTTTCTGAGATCATTTGTAAAATCCACATCAAAGGACTATGTGAAAAAAAATCGATAACCAATTCACTAATACTGAAGCAGACTGATATCTAGTCTTCCAAAATTAAATGATTTATTGAAATAGTATGGCATTATGGAATAATGAATGAAGCAAAACCTTTAAATTTTAGAATGTGGTTTTCTTTTCCATGTGTTTTTTAACTGATGTTTATTATAATCCTATAATGTGAATTATGATGTTTTGATCTAGGTTGTATGTATTAAGTCATTTTCTAGATAGCTTTTTTTCATTTGTTTTGCTGTATCTTCCATATTTGGCCCTTACTGAACTTATGGGTGAATAATGTGTAATCTTGTAACCAAACTAACTTCAAAAAGCTTGGCCTGAGTATCTAGTTATCTAATGGCTGATTTAGAAATAATGGAAATAGATCAGGAATGGTTCTTACCATGCTATAATGACTATTCATATAGCCAACACATTTAAGTGAACCACAAAAGGATCAATTTAATGCTAACATTAAGAGGCCAACTGGAACTACCTTTTATAGTTTTGAAGTAAAATGTTACATCACATGAAGCACTTAACTTTATTCTTTTCACTCAGGGAGCTAACAGAATGAGAGGTCGGCTTGGAAGTGTGGACAGTTTTGAGCGGTCCAACAGTCTTGCCTCAGAGAAGGTATCTAACTAGAGCCTATTTACACTAATTACAGCTTAACAAAGTCAGCACCGATATGGTAATATGCATGCTCCAGTATTTTATTATGAATGCTTTATAGCTTTTTAAAAAATAAATATTTGAGACTTTATTATTTTAAATAAGAAGATTCTAGGCATTAGCATGTAGTTCCTTATTCCCTTACAGGCTAACTGTGCTCTGTTAGGCTTTTTATTGTTTGGAGATAGTGTGCTTTGGACAACAGTATTTGAGCAACTATTGATCCAGCACCTTATAAAAAATGAGCCATAGACTACTAATTATATACTTGTACAGTGATTTTATTTGTTCCCTTCCTGTGTTACTTTTCCCCCCTCATTTTTTTTAAATCATTTTAACTGCAACATCAGGATCTTCTTTATCTCATAGACAACTCTCAGTAGGTTGGGTTTCCTGTTTCCTGCATAGTGCAGTATGTCACCTGAGGCACATGCAGCCTATTTTTTAAAATGGAAATATATTAAAATATTTCTATTAAACTTTCTGTTGATGGAAGTGGGGACTTAGTCCAGCTATGAGTCTATTATCACTAACCCATGTTTATCAAGCTGAAGATTTCTACAGTGGTGCCTGTTCTGGAAAGTTTTAACAGCATACCTGTCTAAATTGAAAGATTTATGATTTCTACCCATGCAATATGAGATGCATTCCAGCATAGCTCGGTTTTCATTCATTTCCTGTTTTTCCTGTGTTTTTAAAGAAATTTACCTCAGGGAACATGTAATTGAATAGAAACGTCCACAGTGAGGGAAGACACTTAACAGATTTTATTTTCCGGAAGGCTTTGCCATGAGACTTGGACACTTAGGCATTGTAATACTGTTTTGGCAGTACAGGAAGCATGCAATTGATATGTCACGGAAGCCAGGAGATACGGAAACACAGACTCCACCCTCTTTGGTCATGATCTTTTTTCATCTCTCTGGCAACAGTGAGAGAAGTACAGTAGCTATAGCATTTCGTGGCCAAGTGTCAGGGGAGAGAATACCTTTCACTTTTTGTCATCCCTCTCACTTTCTGGCCTGTCTTTACAGATGCTGTCTTACAGCTGCTTATCCGAAGATAAGTGGGTTGTGGTGATACTGATTACAGCTGCTTATCAGAAGATAATGGCTTGTAGTGATACTGATTAGCCTATGGCATAAATTCAGTAAAAGGGGGAGAAAAACAGCAGTTTTGTCATGACTCAGGAGGAAGATGAGGCACACTGTCACTTTTGAGCTCTGTGTTTTGGCAGGTCTGCCATGACCCACTTGGGAAATAAAGGGCTCCCTTCTGCCTGTGTTTCAGGACTACTCACCAGGGGACTCTCCACCAGGGACACCGCCAGCGTCCCCACTGTCCTCAGCTTGGCAAACATTTCCCGAAGAGGATTCTGACTCCCCGCAGTTTCGAAGACGGGCACACACGTTCAGCCACCCACCTTCAAGCACAAAAAGAAAGCTGAATTTGCAGGATGGGAGGGCTCAGGGTGTGCGTTCCCCTCTGCTGAGGCAGAGCTCCAGCGAGCAGTGCAGGTGAGTCTGACCCTGTCTCCAGGATGGGACCTAGATTCTCATGGCACACAGTTTGGATTACTCTGGAGTCAAGGTGGATGGCGAAGTTATGCTGTCGCCAACTTTCAGTTTTGAGAACCACCATAAAAACAATTTAAGTCACCTCATTTACTAGGGGAAACAGGCAAGGTTAAGGCATACCCAGAAAGAAGAGTTATTTCATTTGGGTGGAAACTCTTTTTTTTTTTCCTTTCAGAAAAATGGAAAAAATGAGATAACCATGCAATTGTTTTGTCTGAAAACCTGCTGATAACATGTTACTCAGTGTCTTGATGATGATTCTAGAGAAACAAAGTCAGCAGATTTGAAAATAGCATAGCAGTAGGACTTCCTGTTAGCTTACAATAAAATACCAGGGTTTTAAAAGTCACCTGAGTTACTTTCATACATGAGGTAATATTTGGCTATATTTTGTTACATAATAAATTAAAGCTAAATATGAAAATTGTTATAAATTGTATCTAGCATAAGGTGATATCTATAAAGAAGAATACATATACCGTAATTGACAGGCAGTGTCCACTTAGAAAAGATCTTACACAGTATTTAAAACATAATTTAACAAAAAGTTGTTTGATATTTGGTGAGAAACAGTAAAGAGGATAAATTTGGAATGATTTTCTTCTTCCTGTGTAACACAGATCAAATTTATATCTTAGAACTCGTTTTGTTTCTCTTATTTACCTATGAATTTGATACAGAAAATAGGGTTAAGTAAAGATGCCGGTTGGAGAGGAAAAGAAAAAACACAACTCAATGTAAAAGGAGAAGGCTAATTTTTATATCATGTGTTACAAAATTTGCCAGCATTTCTTTTAAGGACACGGTTTTATTTTCATTGTTGTTTTCTGAATGATTCGAAATTTTAAAATTAGATATTTTATGATAGAAAAATAAAGTTAACAGAATTCATTATTCTCAGATTTTTTTCTGTGTATGTCAAGGATATTAAATAGTCATATGTATATCAAGATATTTAAATGATCACTTCATTTATATTTACTCAAGGCAATAGAACGCTTTTTTTTTCCAGGAAAAATTATTTTCAAGAATTAAAGACATCTATCATTTTAGACTATAAATATCTCAATCGTTCCCTCTTGTTTTCCACATTTTATAATGTATAAGTTCAAACAATTTCTATCACTATAAAAAGATGCTCTTGTGTCATTGTGAAAGCTTGCTATGCAAAGAATCTTCTAGATTTTGGGCTTTCAATTAAACCATAGTGGCACAATTCCACTGTCTTCAGGAAAGAACACGGACATTAATGTTTGTTAAGCCAAAGGTATTATGATAACTTCCAACAACCAAACATGTTGTTCTTAAATATTTAGAAGGGTTTATATCTTTAAAATAGTCAAAGTCTTTGAACTAGTGATAATCAGTCTTTCCTTCTGGAACTTGTTTCCTGTAATTATTTGTGCTTTCCTACTTTTTTCCCCTTGAAGTGTCTTTTGCATGTGAAAACAAATACTTTTTGTCCTCAAGTTGTTAAGAATTTTTTAGAGACAAACACAGATGCTTAGAAATACTGTATAGATAAGGAATTCAAATTGTGAAAGAATGAAATTAGGTCATAGTTATCTAAATAGAGAACTGCATGCTTCTTTTTTTTTCATGTAAGATCCAGCCCTGAGCCTTGAAAGGAAAGATTAAATTAATAGCAAGAACCTGTTTATATGCTTTTTCATAGTGAATGAAGATATTGCCAAAATATAAATTAAGACAAATTTGCTGTATTTTCTGTACTCAGCACTCTTTCGTCAGTTCGACGCATGTACAAGGAGAGTAATTCTTCCTCCAGTCTTCCAAGTCTTCACACTTCCTTCTCTGCCCCTTCCTTCACTGCCCCCTCTTTCCTGAAAAGCTTTTACCAGAATTCAGGTAGACTGTCCCCACAGTATGAAAATGAAATCAGGTGAGATCAGTGTCCTCTGTTTGCAAAGCAAAATTTTCTGCAGTGATATACTGATACGTTACTAAAAAGTGGTTGATTAATTTTGGAGTGACATTTATGCATCCCTGTGTTGTGCTTGTTCTAATCTGTTTCTAATAATATATTGGTTTCAATTACAATTAATTTTATTAAGAAAACTTTTTCAACCAGTAGCTTCAAAGCTTTTTGATGACATTATTATCTTTTTGAATTATGTTTTTTGTATTGTTTGTGTGTTTCTTTTTCTCAGATTCCAGAGTCTAAGCTTTATATTGTTAGTACAACTGATGCTAACATATACTAAGTTAACCTTCCCTGATCGTGCCTTTTTTTTTCTTGGCCTTTCTAGACATATTTAATGGAATCCAAAAGCCACTGATTGAAACAACTGTACTAAACTGATAGATACAATAATATCTTTATTTTTAAGTATATAAAATATTTCCTAGGCATTTCTTTGATTTTTCAATGACAGACTTTTCTGGATCTCAATATAAATCACACAATGGTTACAAGATCATGTTGATAGCAACTCTCAGATAGCATGAGAGATCTGTAAGGGACCTCCTGAATCTTGTGAACATTCTATTTTGTTTTGTTTTTATCTCCAGTATGGAAAAGGCATAGCCTGTTAAATCTTACTGCTTGTTCTTTTAGTAACACAAAATTAGATGTAGTGATTTTTGGAGAATTACTTTTTTTAAAAAAAATTAAAATTATACATACAATAATATTGATCACTCAAATTCTTAGTGGGGTGCTGCAACCTCTAGAAAGTAATGGACTTAGTTGGGAACCTTTCTAAATTTGTTGGTGATGTAGATGTTTGTGAGATTCGTTCCTATTTTTGTGTATAGCTTGACTTATTCACTTTTATCGCTGTATAGTATTCCATTTCATACATTATAGTTTATCCACTCTTTGCCGATGGATATTTGGGTTGTTTCTTGTTGTTTGATGGTTGGCAATTCTTGTAGTCAGAAGACGAATACATGTTATCCACTAGCCTGTGTGCCATTAACATCTTCTTGGATATTCTTTTGGCCTATTTCTCTTAGACATAGGACAGGCTAAAAGTTAACATATAACTAGGTAGCACTCACTCACTAGTTAAGTTAGACTAATCCTTGAATTATTCCTGAGGATCTTTTGTCCATGTGTGCCTTTTTTTTTTCACTTTAAGAAAGATAACTAATACTGGATTAATATATTTTGATCCTGAACTTTCCTCTGAATTAGTACAAAGTCATGTTCAAACATTGAATTTGATTTATAGTGAAGAAAGTATGTGAAGAATTTAAAGTGCTTTTGGGCACAACCTTATGGAAGAAATTTCAAAGGAAATAGCCACAAAACTAATATAAGGTGTATAGAATATGAAACGAGTTTAGAGAACCAAGAATATACATAAAGATATCAGTTTGCATTATCTCTATAATACTGCCTACTAATAAGAATACAACACTTTCAACCAAACCTATTTGCATTTTCTTATTCTGTTGGTTAAACTGAGCATGTGGAGAATCCCAGTTTCCTTCCTGAGAGAACCATGCCTGAAAGTGACAATTAGCAGTACCCATTAAGAAGATCAAAGGTTAGCTGTAACTAGGATGTAAAGCACAGAAGCGATGGCTTCTGTTTATAAAGACTATTCCTATTGTTTAATGTAAGATTATTCATTTGCTTTCAGGAGTTCCTGCTTAGCTGTATGTATAATTTTTGCAAATAGCTTCCCAAAGCCCTCTATACCTCATTCTAATAGAAGGATATTGAAGTCAGAGGGCAAATATACATTAGTTTTGGGTTGAAAAATTTCACCTTTTTGTAGCTGTGTTGTTTTAAGTGCTGTATTGAAATAAACGGCAAACTTTTAAATTTCTAAGATCATTAAAAATCATTGTTTTCTGTATGTTTTAATGTTTTCTTGGCTATGTGCAGTTCTAAAAATCAGAGAGTACTTTTGTACCATTTTCTACATTTTGTAAGTTTGATAGCATAAAATCAATAGGCCAAAATTATACTTAAAAAAATTGTTTTCCCAGAAAAGGACACCAATTAAAAGCACACAGCTCAGTAGATTATCGCAGAGTGAACACCTCTATTTCTTCTTCACCCCGGTCAATAAATGGAATGCTAGCAGCATGTGTACAGCTCCTCCCATGTCCCCCATCTAATCACCATCCCCATGCTGACCTCAGACATCCTAGATTAGTGGTGCTTGCTTTTGAACTTTACATAAATAGAATGATACAGCCTATATTCTTTTATCTCGCATCTTTCACTGACATTCGTTTGTGAGATTTATTCCTGTTTTAATGAGCATTTTACTTCATTCATTTTATTGCTATATAGTATTCCATTTAATATATCTGAATTTTTCCATTCTCTTGTGAATAGACATATGGGTTGTTTCTAGGTTTTTGGCTTCAAAAAGAGTCCTGTCTTCACTATTATTATACATGTCTTTAATGTACCTACATATGCATTATTATTATTATTATTATTATTATTTGATATGGAGTCTTGCTCAGTCGCCCAGGCTGCAGTGCAATAGCACAATTTTGGCTCACTGGAAGCTCCGCCTTCCGGGTTCACGCCATTCTCCTGCCTCAGCCTCCTGAGTAGCTGGGACTACAGGTGCCCGCCACCACGCCCGGCTAATTTTTTTGTATTTTTAGTAGAGACGGGGTTTCACCATGTTAGGCAGGATGGTCTCCATCTCTTGCCCTCATGATCCACCCGCCTGGGCCTCCCAAAGTGCTGGGATTACAGGCGTGAGCCACCGCGTCCAACCCTACATATGCATTATTGATGAATATCTACACAGTAGTAAAATTGTTGGACAAAATGTTCTCTTAATAGGTTTATCTCAACCAGTAAGTCACTTCAACATAAATGTACAAGTTAGAAGCTTGGAGAGTTTTAAATTTGTATTTTGAAATAATTTCAAATTTATACTAACGTTGCAGAAATATTGCAGAGGATTCCTGTTTAACCATTTATCCAGGTTAATCAAGTTTTTATATTTTGCTACATTTGTTTTATAATTTTTGGTCCATTTACATATATATACATACATATATATGCACATCTATATTTCCTCATTCTAAGCCGTTTGTGAATAAGTTGCATGCATCGTGTTCCTTTATTCTTAGTACTTTAGGGTGTATTTCCTAAGAAAAAGGGTATTCAATTCTAGAGCATGGTTTCTGAAACCTTGTGGTTCCTGAACTCTACATTCTCATTATCACTTGGTTTAGAGAGACTATCATGTACACATAATTACCATGATATCTGAAACTATTCAGAATAGTGAGGGGAGAAGGTTGTAGTATGATCAGTTATAATTTTCTTGTCACTTGAGTACTTAATATCTTATTAGTTGCATAAAATGGATCTCTAAATATGCATTGTCAAGTAGAGAATATGGTAGGGTAGGAGATAGGCTAACAATACTATTACTTTGTTTTTTGTTGTTTTTTTTTTTTCAGACAGAGTCTCGCTCTGTCGCCAGGCTGGAGTGCAGTGGCGCGATCTTGGCTCACTGCAAGCTCCGCCTCCCGGGTTCACGCCATTCTCCTGCCTCAGCCTCCGAAGTAGCTGGGACTACAGGCACGCGCCACCATGCCTGGCTACGTTTTTTTAAAAAATTTTTAGTAGAGACGGGGTTTCACCATGTTAGCCGGCATGGTCTCGATCTGACCTCGTGATCCGCCCGCCTCGGCCTCCCAAAGTGCTGGGATTACAGGCGTGAGCCACCGCGCCCGGCCTACTATTACTTTTTTAAAAGCACGTTAATTTGAAATTTTAAATTCAGTTTAGGCATCCTTTTCCAGGACCACTATCCTGAATTACTGAAAACATGTTAGGTTACTGTTTTTAAGCAGGCTGAGAAAAAGGAGCCAAGATCTTTTTAATAGTTGGTTAGTCGATTTACTTGCACATAACTGAAATAATAGAGGAGAGGGAATGTGTGTATTTTTTGTTTTACCTCACTTTGAATTAATTTTTCAAAATTTAATGTTATTTCATTGTTTAGTAAACTTTAATTTATATGATATGGTATATTTTTATAACATCTGTTTATTAAATATTATCACAGGCATATTTGTTACTTTTTACAATTGCTTCTCAGGTTTTAAGGCTGTGCTTAAATATTTATTAATGTTGAAATTTATTGCTCAGAAGTAAATGACAGTCAAAAAAAAGTAAATGATAGATATTACTTCTATTTACTTATAAACCTTTTCAATGAGAAAATAAAATCTTTGATGATGAAGTACTTTGTGGTATAGTTTTTGTTCTTTGTTTCTTTTGTATTCAGTGAAAAAAATAGTATAATTATTCATTGTAGTTCATTATTGAAGTAACCTTACCATGACTTATTGATGACTTATGGGAATGTCTTTTATTCTGAATCCTGATTTAGACATATTTCTCTTTGTGTGTGCTAATTCCATTCCTTGTTTTCCTGTTGTGCCAGACAAGACACTGCTTCAGAATCAAGGTGATTAGAGGTCTAAATATTTTTATTAAAAAAAATTCACAGATTCTTCCAACTGCACATCATCATTAGTTTCAAAAGCAGTTTTGTTTGTCTCCTGAATGCATGCCATCTTTCTGAGTGCTCTGAGGTCTACACAGTAGGGAAAATGTGACCCTTGCTGTAATCAGACCGTGAATTACCATGTAAAATGTTGATTGCAAACAGAAATCCTGTTTCTACTCTATTCCATGCTGAAATTTCTTTAGAGCTGTGCTGTGGCCTTCAACCAAAGCCTAATTTTAATTTTAAATTAATGGAAGTGAATTTGCTAGCTAGGGTGTACATATATGCCTAAGTGGAGTTTATTCCAAATGCCAAGAAGATGCAGAAATGAGCATCCTAAAGGAAACGTACTCACAAAATTGAATCTGCCTTTCAACTGAAGAAGACTGTTCATCTATTTCTGTTCACCTAAATTCCTGTCACCTTGGTCGCTTTGAGACACTGCTAAAGCCGTTCAGATCTCCCATTTGTCTGGACACAGGAAACACCTAGTTCCTTATTATGGAAGTGTGAACGCATCTGTGTTGACATCTCTTGACTCACAGGCTTTTTCTGTGGTAAACATCCAGAATCACTGTTAACAACCACTACAAATAACTGTCCTCTGCTTTATTCCCGTCTCTATATGTTACTCTTATCATGAGCCCAGTGAAAAAGATACATGCCCATCTTCCTATTTGGGGCCACTGTTTAGATTTCTTTGTAGCTAGAGTAAAAATGTTAAGTATTGCGCTAGAATGAGATGTTCAAGGAGAAAAAACCCTCAGAAAATTATTTTGGCAACAATGATTAGATTAAAAAGTGACTTCTTTGAGACTTGTAATTGGCAAATCTCAGTCGTGGTTAGGTGTAAGACCATTTAAATAATACTTCTTACTTATTCTTAAAAGCCTAATGGAAATGTTAGTTCTGCCTTTTATCATTTTAGGTTTTGCTACAGGTGTGGAATTAAGTCCGTTTATTACTTGAGAGATAATCTAGCCTACGATTTCTTTATTTTACATGTGGTTAGCTTGAACTCCAAAGAGCTTTTATATTTTGCGTGATTTTTTTTCAGGTTGGGTCATAAGGATATAAATAAACATATGAGATACCCAGATATGTTTTAAATTCCAATATACTGAACTTATTTTCTTAAAATCTGCAGTGTGTCGAGTTTAGGAAATAAAACTCTTTTTTTTTTCTCCTTCTTTTATCTACACGTTGTTCCACTGACTATCTCTTTTGACTCATAGGTCAAATACTATGTATTGATTTCCACTAGAATAGTTTAATCTCAATTTTATTTAATTAGTAAATATTTTCCATAGGATAACAGATGTGTATGCAGTTGAAAGCCAGAACCTATATAAACTGTTAGTGCACCTGATACAATTATGAGTTAAATTGTACTGTGGATCCTGTAGAAAAAATATGGTTTCATTTCTATGTTGTTTTACGTAGCATTTCTTAAGGCTTACAAAGAGGAAGGTTTTTCGGCTTTCGGTTGAATAGTTGCTATCACACTAATCAAGTTTTGATATCTATCTTATGTTGTAATTCATGGTGATTTAGTTATAGATTTAGCCAGTGTTTAGTCATTTATTTGGACTTTAGAGATAGAGTCTTGCTGTGTCATTCAGACTGAAGTGCAAATACTGGGAGTTTCAGCTGGGTGCCAGAGAGTTGGGGGATAGGAGGCAGGTTGCTGCTCAGCAGAATACCACCTTTGTGAGACTGGTCCTGACAGAAGAGTTTACCTTTGTGCAAAGTGTATGTACGTTGCCCTGGCAGGAAGTAAAATACGACTACATCCTTCTTAAAGTTGAGTCTCTGTGAGTGGTCATTAGAGCACCTCCATTCTGCACAATAGTCAATGAATTCTTTTAAAGCAGGCAAGTAGGCGTTACAATTCTGTGTTAAAATAAGAAGTATGATGTTAATTTAAGAGTTGATCTGGTAAAGGCTATAACTGCTTGTTCAAGGATATGTTAAAAGGCTATCTTGAAGCTTTGACAAGTTCATATTATAGCATTTGATGGATGCTATATACAAAGGACTTAGAAATAGCCTTCCTACCCTATATTGGGGAATATATGTAATATGGGATATTTTCTCTCCATATAAAGGCTTAATTTGTGTTCACAAATTGTGGTTCTTAATTAATTGGTGAGTGGTAAGAGGGAGTATATATACAATATACCAGTCAAAAATGGGTGGGAGTTCTCCAAGTTCTATTTCCTTCCTAGATACTCATTTTTAACTTTGTGAATTTCTGATAGAGGTAATGCTGGCACAGAATACTTTTCCTGAATATGTGTGTTGGGAAGCAGTTTCATAATACACATGTTTAGATTCCAAAATACAAAAGAAGAAGGAAAAAGATTCTATGGAAACATAAGGGAATGGTTATAATTTGCTTCATGATTTTAAACATGTAAAGATGATTAAAATACCAGTGTCTGTATATTCAACTGTATTAAGGTGTTTTTTTATTTGGTCCTTCTATTTACAGTTAAAAGTATATACATTTTGGAATGTAATTATTTCAAAGCAAAGAAAAGGAAGTGAGACATTTACATAAGCGAGCACCTGATAGTACTCTGAAGTTATTTCTCTGTTGGTATAAAATTAATCCATTAAAAAATGGACAGAGAAGTACCCAACACAGAGGCTTAGTGCTAATTGGAGACTTAATTTTTCACCAGAAATGCAGAGGATCCTGGGGATCCCAACAGCTTTGTTTTTGTGGTCCTATAGAGCTTTGTTCAGAACTAATGCAGAGTATTTACGCTGGCAGGATAAGCTGCAGTGCCTAATGTCTGGATTCTGGACCACCTCGGTTTGCATCCCGGCTCCTTCACTTTATTATCTGTGTGACTGTGGGCAAGTTACTTAGCCTCTTTCTACTTTAGTATTGTCACTAAAAATGGAAGTAGTAATGACACCTACCTTGTAAGGTTGCTGTAAGGATGAAATTAATTCCTATTTGTAAAATGTTTAGAATAATCGATACCTGGCATGAAGTGTATGCTGAGAGTCTTAGCTTTATTATTATTACAGTAAACACCGCATGTTGTTTTGTTTTTATTTTTACTCGAAAAGCAGACATTATGCTTTCTTATCTAAGTTTAATTAAAGGAAAAGTCAATGTGATAACTAATATTGTAATAAAAAACAAACAAACCAAAAGAAATAAACTCCCCCCACCCCCATCCCAGTGTAGTTTCCAAGTTGGGTTATAGGAATTTTGATGCAGTGTTTCATTTGGTTTTGATTCTTGCAATTGCCACCTTAAGAATGTCAGATTGCTGACTAAATGTAAATCAAACAGGAAACTGTTATAAGTTGCATAATTGCACTGACTGCTTAAATGTTTATTGGGAACTTGACTTCTGAATACAGATCTTCTCTTATTAAAAGCAGAGCTGCTTTTGCCATATCTCAGCAACCAACTGCATTTTCAAGATGTCGATTTTTAGTACAAGATAAAGGGTCAATGGTTTGTTCTGTAAGTTCTTCTTTTCAGTATATTATTATCTTTTATTTTTACTGCTAATTTTTTGGCTTATTACTAGTCATTAAATTCCAGACACGGGAGAAAAATATGTCATTGGGCAGTTTATTCATATTATAGGATTTAAAATTTTAGGTTTATGAAATTTCTGAATATGTATCAGTGGGCTAATGTGAATACTGTATGCACCTCTTTTATAACATGCTGCCCCCCCAAACTTTGCATTTTATAGGCAATCATGAAACTGATATGGGTACAGCTCAGTTTTATTTTTAGTACCTTCTAAACACTTGATATGTCATTAGCAGTGAATTGGAAGGTGATTCTTACAAGCTGTATTAATTCCAGCATTAAAATATAAACATTTCAGAATCCTTGGATTTGGTCAACTCTGGTTTGTTAGAGCACTAAAAAAGTCAAGATAAATTAATATTTGTTGATCTTTTGCCCTGTTGGAGCATTGAAATAGTGCTTTTAAATAAGTATTTCATTTAGCTTTCAAAGCTTAAATTATAAATTAGATGCCTTTATACAGGAAAGGAATAACACTTACTAGAAAAAATATGCTTTTTGTTGTTTATTAACAGCATTGCCATGGTCAATACCTACCAGTGCCATCAACAGTTCAGAACACACTTTAGAAAAACAAAGCTATTAGGACTTGACTCCCAATAAAGGGTTTTAAGAAGGTAGAACTTTTATTTATTCCTGACATGTTAGCCTAGCCAATATTTTTGTCTGTTTCACTTAACCTTCAGAGTTAATATGTTATTTAGTTTTATAAAATATTAATTTATTCAGTAGATATTTTTGAGTGCTTATTATTTGCCCATTACTACACTAGAAGCTAGAAATATACCTATGAACTGGGCATTTAGCAAATAACTGCCAGCAAGATCGTGTTACAAAAATGAAGATAATGAGTACTTCAATAGTATTTATTGGGTTTTCACTATTATATATAGAACATTTGAATCATATTTTTAAAAGGGAAATATTTGCATTAATGTTTTCCAAAGTGCAAGTAAAAGAAAAAAATATATATATATATTCAATATTTCAGGAATTTTTTTTTTTGGTTTTGTTTTGTTTTGGTTTGGTTTGTGAGACAGAGTCTTGCCCTGTTGCTCAGGCAGGAGTGCAGTGACGTGATCTCGGCTCACTGCAACCTCTGCCTCCTGGGTTCAAGCAGTTCTCCCACCTCAGTCTCCTGAGTAGCTGGGATTACAGGCGTGCACCACCACACCTGGCTAATTTTTGTATTTTCAGTAGAGACAGGATTTTGCCATGTTGGCCAGGCTGGTCTCAAACTACTGACCTCAAGTGATCCACCTGCGTCGGCCTCCCAAAGTGCTAGAATTACAGGTGTGAGCTACTGTGTCCAGCCTCAGGGAGTTTTTAAAAAAATTTTTTTAGTTATAATTTTATTTTAAGATGGAGTCTTGCTCTGTTGCCTAGGCTGAAGTGTAGTGGCACATTCTCGGCTCACTGCAACCTCTGCCTCCTGGGTTCAAGAGAACCTCGTGCCTCCCAAGTAGCTGGGATTACAGGCGCCCGCCACCATGCCCAGCTAAGTGTTTTTTTTTTTTTTTTTTTTTTTTTTTTGTATTTTTGGTGGAGACAGGTTTTCACCATGTTGGCCATGCTGCTCTTGAACTCCTGACCTCAGGTGATCTGCCCACCTCGGCCTCCCAAAGTGCTGAGTTTACAGATGGTGAACCACAGCTCCTGGCCACTGCCTCAGGAATTTTGAACAATGGACACGTATTAGGGTTATAATGTTATCCAGGATATATAATAACCAGAGTTTGACTATATTGAGATATATGTATCAAGTACTGTACTTTCTAATGTATCACATCATAATACTTACTGTCTGCACAGCAGCTCAGAAGTCTTTTTTTAACTTTAATTTAGTCAGTCCAGAAGTAATGTTTCCATAACACAGATCCAGACTAGAACTAACTGAATTGACTGAGTAAATAAAGATACGATAGGCAGTTGCTGAATTGCTCTTCTCACTATTAATTGCCTCAACACTATGGAGTTCCTTTGAGTATCTGAGGGTGGCTGTTCTGGCTGAGCTTTGTTTCTGACCTCAGCACTGACCTTTTTGATTCCATCAGAAGTCTTATACCTTCATTTGTTGGTATCATCACCTGTAAATATTGGTATCCTCATCGTTCTCTCAGGCAAACTCAGACTGTGAAACTTAAAAATGTAAGATATCCCTGCCACTAACAGCACCAATTATTGTGAGGTCTTCCAGCAGCAAACATAGTTGATCTCAAAAATAATTTTGAGTCATACTGACCTTTTTTTTTTTGCAGATAGGCCTAGCATAACTCAAAGTGGTCTTTTCTAGGAAATGAAATGTTTACAGTAGAGGAGCATTTTCCTATGCACTAATATAGAATGATGTGACACTCCTCCCTGCCCCCCCCCAAAAAAAAATTGAGGGAGGTGATTCTAGAGTCAATTAATTTCAATAAGTTGGGGAATTTCTATACACTGTTTACCTGTTGGAGAGGTACAATGCATGCCAGTGTATTAACAGTCTCTAACAAGTACTGCTATAGAGAAATCTGTTAACATTTTTTAACAGGCTGGGTGTGGTGCCTCATGTCTGTAATCCCAACACTTTGGGAGCTGAGACAGGAGAATTGCTTGAGCGCAGGAGTTGGAGACCAGACTGGGCAACACAGTGGGACCCTGTCTCTATGACGATTTTTTAAAACAAATAGCCAGGTGTGGTGGTGTGCACCTGTAGTCCCAGCTACTCGGGAGGCTGAGGCAGGAGGATCTCTGGAGCCCAGGAGGTGGAGGCTGCAATCAGCTGTGGTTGTGCCACTGCATTCCAGCCTGGGTGAAAAAATGAGACCTTATCTCACAAAATAAATAAGTCAATAAAAATTTAAAAAGATCTATTTTTTAACTTAGCCGTCCAATCTTATTTGACCCCAGTTGTTTCTTAGTATATCACCTAACAATAATCCCAAGGTTGACTGTTCTGCCTATATTCAGGTTATCTTCTGCCATGATCCAACTATTGGTGGCTGACAATTCAGAGACAGATCTTAACAGTCATAGGCAATTAGAAACAGTCTTTATTGGCATGTTCTATAAGAGCTCTAACAAAAGCACTTTGTGAGTCTTTTACAGAATATTTACCTTGTTTTGAATAAGCTATTCATGTTATTTCCTTAGCAAAGCATGAGTTCATGACTTAAGCAACCTGTATTCCTCCTTATAAGTGCTTCTGTTCCTCAGATTAGAACTAGGACTGGTTGGCTGCTAAGGAATGAGTAGAAACAGGGGAGCTTCTCTTGACTGGGCTGTGGCCTAGATTGCTGTCTCCCCAGGATGTGGTGGCCTGGGTGACTAGTGTGCCTGGTGACGCATTGCTCCATGTTGCCTGTGGCTTGTGCTTGCCCGTGACGGAACTTGTGAATGGCTTGTGCTACCAGTTGGTTGTGAAGTGCCATGATGTGCAGCTCTCCTTACAAGTGATACGTTTATTTGCTTTCCACAGTGATGGAGAAGGGAGGAAAAGGACCTCGTCTACCTGCAGCAATGAGTCCCTAAGTGTGGGAGGAACCTCTGTCACTCCTCGCCGGATCTCCTGGCGGCAGCGCATTTTCCTCAGGGTTGCTTCTCCCATGAACAAATCACCCTCAGCAATGCAGCAGCAAGGTCTGTGTGGTGCTCCGCAAGGAATTCATCCCTATGAGTGTCAGAAATTAGCTGATGGAATACAAATGCTGTGTATAAAGAGATTGAAGTGACGACCGTGTAGAAATTACTTTCTGTATGTGACGCAGTGGTTTCTCTTTCAGGTACCATTAGAAAACATTAGACAGTCAATACCTGATTGTTGAATGAATGAATGAGTGAGAGAGTTTCCAAAAACCTGTACTTGGGCCTACTCGCAAGGTAGAGGGAACTATGATAGTGCTAGGAAAGAAGTCATGTGTCCTTTTTCTTTCTTTTCTTTTCTTTTTTTTGCCCCAGAGATCAGGCCTTGCTCTGTTGCCCAGGCTGGGGTTGCAGCAGTGTAATCATAGCTCACTGTAGCCTTGAACTCCTGGGCCCAAGCAATCATCTTGCCTCAGCTTCCAAAGATCTTTTTATTAGAAAAGCAACATAGCCTTTTATAAGAGCCACACATAAAACAAACTGATGTAGAAATATTGAGCAATAAAGGAATGTATACAATACACTAGGCAAATACTAAGCAAAAGAGAGCACAGGCAGCTCTTTTTGAGTAATTGACTTATTAAATTAAAGCCAAAGCATCCAAAGAGGCAAAGCACATGTAACAGTAAACAAAAGGATAGAACAATCACGAGAACATACATAATGATGTAATTTTGAGAGCTAGAAAATAACACCTAAAAGAATTCTGGAGTGAAATCACTAAATTAATAGCTCCCATGGGAGATTTTAACATATTCATCTTTAGAAATTAAACATAAATAGTATTTGAGTAACACAAATAAATAAGCTTGACCTAATATTTATACAGAACTTTGCCTCCTATAGAGAAAACTCACTAATTTTTAGCACACTTGGAACATTCATAAAATGTAATTATGTACCTGTCCACAAAGATTTTTAAGTAAATCATTTTGAAATTCAGATAACCATGATCGTTTATACAAATATTATCTGACCACAATGCCAAAAAAAGAAAGAAATCAAGGATTAGAAGACAAGTAGAATGACATGTGTTTGGGAATAGAAAACTACTCTTGGAAGCTAGTAGGAAGAAAATTCGATGATTAGAGTCTTACCTATTGAAATGGATCTAGGGAGCCGTTAAAAGCCATGAATATGTTTACATAAAATCAAGAAGGCCAAAAATTAGTTATACTGAGTGTTCAACTCAAAAAGCTAGTTTGAGCCAGGTTTTAAAATTTTAAAACAACAACAGGAAAACATATGGAAGTAAATAATAAGAGTAAAGGCAGAGGTCAATGAATAAAAACAAAAATAGAAGGAAACAACTGGTATTAATAAAGATGAAGTTAACTCTTCCTGAGATGGTCAGGAAAAGCTTCACAGAACAATGAGATATTTATTTAAACTCGTTGCTGGAAGAACCGTGCTTTAGAAAGAAGGAATGACGAAGCTCTGGAGTCATTTGAGTGAACTTTTCAGATCAGAGGATCATGAGAAATTCAGCATGATGGATGCAAAGAATGGGAGATTGATATATGATACTAGAAATCTGAGTGGAGACCAGAATCTGAAGGGACTTAAGTGTTAGTCCCAATTTGTTCTTGGGATATAAGCAACCATTGAAATGTTTTAAGAGATGTGATTATGGTTGTTAATAGGAAAATCATTGGTAGTAGGAAGGGAGAGAATGAGTCACCTATTAAGGGAGTGTTGTGCATGGAATACTGCACAGCCATGGAAAAGAATGAAATCATGTCCTTTGGAGCAACATGGTTGTAGCTGGAGGCCATTATCCTAAGAATTAACACAGGAGTAGAAAACCAAATACTGCATGTTCTCACTTAGAAGTGGGAGTTAAACATTGAGTACACATAGAAACAAAGAAGGGAACATTAGACACTGGGACCCCCTTGAGGGTGGAGGGTGGGAGGATGAGGATTGAAAACTACCTCTCAGGTACTGTGCTCACTACCTGAGTGGTGAAGTCATTTGTACATCGTACCCCAGAGTCACATAATTTACCCATGTAGCAAACCTGCACATGGACCCCTTGAACCTAAAATAAAAGTTGAAAAAGAAAAAGGTGTTGCAGGAGGAGTGAGCAGACGGAGTACTGTGCTCAACCAGGAGAGACCCAGCATTGCTCACTGGCTCTGCTTCTGATGGATTCTGATGATCGATGTAGACCTTTGGAGATCACTGATACCTAGCCACTTAATTTTCTTGTTCCTCACAGCCAGAGAATATACGTAAGTAAATTGCAGAAGTGTTGGACTCGGGAGAGGCCAGTTAGTTTTGGGGCACCTATTTTACAGAGCTCTCTGGGTAGAAAGAAGAAGTGGTGAAATGACCTATGCTTTTGTTTCATCATGACAGGGAAATCTAGAAGGGGAATTCAGTCTAATGAATTCGCTTAAATATTAGCTCCAGAAACTAAGTTACAGGGAAAGCAGCTTTGTGACATTTTTAAGTGTAGAAGATCAGATGAGAATGTGAATTCTACAGAAACTTGTGTAGTCTGGGTTACTGCTAAGGAATGCCTCTCACTGTGTTCTTCTCGGCAGATGGATTGGACAGGAACGAGCTGCTGCCACTGTCCCCTCTCTCTCCAACCATGGAGGAGGAACCGCTGGTTATATTCCTGTCTGGGGAGGATGACCCAGAAAAGATTGAAGAAAGAAAGAAATCAAAAGAACTGAGGAGCTTGTGGAGAAAAGCTATACACCAACAAATCTTGTTGCTTCGAATGGAAAAAGAAAACCAGAAACTTGAAGGTTAGCCATTCTAACAGACCAAGTGCTATGATGCTATGATTGAAGGGTGTAGGTTAAACCTACCTTTCTCTCCCCATACATGCCATCTGCACTCAGTTTTGGACTGTATGCACACTTTAAGAAGAATATCTGCTGATTATAATTGTTGATTTCCATTTTGTGAGGTGGTTATAACATGGGAAAGGTCAGCTTAAGATATTTCTGGTTTTGTTTTAAATGGGTTTGTATTTTAAATAGATTTAAGACATAAAAAACCCTTAGAATATATTTAGGTAAAATAGAATGTAGATAATATGGAACCAATGTATTTGATGTGTCTGAAAGTTTATTATCTTAGTGTCACTTGTAAAAAATCCTTAAATATGAGAAAGCAAATTTTTTCTTTGAATGTGATTTTCAAGTTTCAGGTTAATTACATTCATAATGGGAGAAATATGCCTACTTCAAATAAATTCTGCTTGCATTGTATTCAATTTAACTATTTAATTATAATTATCTGTTATCAAGCCAAATCTGTTCCTATTTTTTGTTAATGCTTTATAAATTTTCTATTTAGCAAAATTATATTCAAGTTATTACATTTATAATCAAATAATTTATAATAGATTTTGTACTGTTTGTGGTGGTTTATTGGTAAGTTTATGATTACCAAATGCTTTGGAATGTGTTTTTCAGCATTTGAAAGAATGATGTAATTTACTCCAGTACTAATAGAACCGCATATAAGGAGATGCTAAGAAATCCAAAAATGTATACATTTCATTCTTTTGGGAAAATCACTTAACCTGAAGGGGCTTCATTTTTACACTTGTAAAATGAAACGTTTAACCTAAGTGGTCCGTTTGACCTTTAAGATTATTGGCATAAGTATAATTTAGATATTTCTCTCACTTGCTTTTATTTTGTTGTCTTTCCTAAAGCTTTTTTAGTGCAGGTATTCCACATTGCTGAGTTTATCATCTACCTTAAAATTCCTGTTACTACACCTATGATTCAATTCAATTTTTTATTTTAACAACATGTAGTTTGCAAGAGCACATTTTTAAAAATTGCTGTTGGCGGAGTGAAAAGTACATAGGATTTTAAATATACTTTGGAAATATATCCTCTTTTCTTTAAAATTAAAAATGCTATTAATTGTCATTAGCATAATTTTAAAAGTTCAATGCGATAAATGGTCTGCCCACTTGAGGTTTCACAGGTTTCAAAAGAAATTGAATTCTTAATTGTAAGCAAGTGGTTATATCTTGAACTAACTCAGGAAAATAGATTGAAGAAAAGATGGTCATCATTCCCTCAAAAAATTTAATGCATGAAACTATATTTCACTTGGGAGTATGTACAAATAAAATCTGATATTAAATATCAAAGGATAGTTTCCGAATCATAGACTATTTGAAACAGAAATAGTCTTAGAGATTACTTAGCTAGATTCTTCATTCTACAGCAGAAGTAGTGACTAGCTCGGGGAAGGTAGGGAATTAACCTAAGGTCAAATAGTGACATGTTGGCAGAGCAAGTACCAAAACTCAGGTTTATTCATCGTGGTTCTCGGGCTTTCCCCAGCACCCCACAGTATTTCTCAGCTATGTAAATATAAGGAAATGGAATGTTTTACATAAATGGCTGCATCTGTATTCTGAGGTCAGTTATATTCTCTGATTTTACAGGGTAAGAAAGGAGGTGACATTTAGAATACATTCTCAGAAACCTTTATCGGTTCTCTGTTTCTCAGCCTACATAACAGAGATAAAAAATAGTTTAAACTATGAAAATTCTAACCAATGGATAATTGTTTCTTGATAGTTCTTTAGTCTTTTCTAAACAGTTAAGGGTAGATATTAACTGTCCCTATTCACCATTTTATCCTCAGGCTGTGCTGCTGGTACATAAGCAGATTCTTATGATTATTTTAAATGAACAATAATCTAGAGAAGATTAGAGAAAAACTCTAAGGAAGTAAGTTTTGTCCATCGTGAGGAAAATAATTAGTAAAGTTATATATAGGAGTATATTTGTTTTTAGCCCTAATAAACCCACACCTTTAAAAAAATTATTTGGTTATCAGAGAAATATAAGGCAAATAGCCAAACAGCCAAGCTAAACCGTGTTAGAAAGCCGTCTATGGTATCCGGAAGGAGTAGTTTTGTACTGCGACTTATCGTTAGATAAATGTCTGGACTTTTAAGTAAGAATTTTTACTGCCTTGCTTGAATAACAGTTTGTTATAAGATATTTTAAGTCTTTTGAAATGGTTTCAAACACACTAAGTAAAGAGTAACTTTCATTCTGCTGTTGTTTTTGTGCTGTCGAGGACTTGGGATGCATGACAAAGATTTGTGTTGCAGGAGGTAAGGTGGCCAAGCGCTGTGAGCATGCGTGAATACAGATTGCTCTGAGACGTTCCTGTCCACCGTGATCCTAATGAAGAGAAGAAGTATACTCTTGTGTCCGCTCTTCCTTCTCTTTTCAAATCAATTTTTCACGATAAAGACCAAATCAAGATACTGGTTGCTTTTATAGACATTTATTTTAATGAGCTCTAGGCATGTATGTTCGACCATCAAATTAGAGAGAATTATTTATTATTTAAAAAATAGAATTAGTGTTAACTTCAGTGAAAGGAATTTTCCTTTTTAAGTTCATTACAAATAAACACAGGAGGACTGGGCACAGTGGCTCACACCTGTTATCCCAGTTCTTTGGGAGGCTGAGGTAGGAGGATTGCTTGAGGCCAGGAGTTTAAGACCAGCCTGGGTGACATAGCGAGACCCCATCTTTACAAAAAAGTTTGTCAAATTAGCCAAGTGTAGTGGCGCATGCCTGTAGTCCCAGCTACCCAGGAGGCTGAGATGGGAGCTCAGGAGGTTAAGGCTACAGTGAACTATGATTGCACCACGGCATTCCAGCTTGGGGTACCGAGGGAGACCCTGTCTCTAAAAAGCAAAAGCGAAAACAAACAAAAGAGAAAATAAAGAACACAGGAACACATAAGCTAGTTTTATTAGTTATTAAGGGCAGTGTGGATAACTCTGGAAACAGTTATAAAAATGTATCATGTTATCATGGTGATATATTTTTCAAATCAAGATTACATGAGTCTTTGCTCATGTATGGCACATATAAAATATTAACACTTCAGTGGTGTTTAAGATGATGTGAGCTATCATTTCCTGGGCTATCCATCACATTTGTCAAAAAAATGGAAAATTATAGAATGATCAACATGGTTTACTTTTTATGCTTAGCAGAGTTACCATATGTAAGATACAGAGTAAAACCTCCTTGGGAAGTTATTCCTCATTTTTTTCTCACATGAAATGACTCAAAGCTTGAGACCCTTTCATGTATCCTCAATTTGTTTTAAATTTTCTTTTTAAGATATACTACCAGTTAATTCCTGAAAGTCATTTGGTATGGTTTTACAAATACAATCAAATGTTTACAATTTTACATTTTAAAAACACATTGGTCTTACGTAAATTCTTTTTTCCTTAGCAAGCAGAGATGAACTCCAGTCCAGAAAAGTTAAATTAGACTATGAAGAAGTTGGTGCATGTCAGAAAGAGGTCTTAATAACTTGGGATAAGAAGTTGTTAAACTGCAGAGCTAAAATCAGATGTGATATGGAAGATATTCATACTCTTCTTAAAGAAGGTATTTGGGATAATCTCAATAATTTTTGTTTTTTAAAGGAAGACCTGCGGGATTTTTTTTGTTTGTTTGATTTGTGGAGCTCAGATGTAATTTTGTCCTTGTGTTTTGCTTAGTAAAAAAAAAGAAGTAGTTTGTTTCTTCTTGTAGTTTAGTGACTGTCTCTGAGGAGGTAGCACAAACCTATTTTCAGCTTGGTGGTGGTGTTTACCAAGAAAGAAGGGCATGCGTTGATACAAATCTTTGATCACTGCCATAAAATTATTAATAATTCAGTCTTTCAAACTTGGCTCATTTTCATCATTTGGTCAGAAATATTCATTTACATATATGTGTATATTCACATGAATGTGTATATATACTTGTATGTATTTATATAGAGAGAGACTTATATTCTGGCTAAGTAATCAACCACTTTTCTTTCATCCGTTCATTTCTTCACTAATTTTGGAGAAGTTGCTTCTATTTAGCCATTATATTGCGTTTATTCTTTTATTGCTGCTATGCCAGATAAGATGCCTGATATTTAAGAATTCTAAATTTAAAAATAAAATGAATAAGTCAACTTTTAGTTGCAGTTTCTGTGACTCACATTAAATATGTTAAAATTAGAATCTCCATAGCCTACATAAACTGTGGATGTAAAATAAAAATTCCAAAATACCCAAAGAAATTCTACAATGAATATTGTTTTAAAAGCCTATGCCAATGTGTGAGACTGTTGAACCGCAGTTAAGTTTAAATTAAGATAAGAGTTATTTTGAAAGCTACTTCGTTGACAAACTTAATATAGTGTTCTTTATCCTTAAAGATATGGAAATCCTAAAGATTTTTATTGAATGCTTTATTTGGGAGACACAATAATGGTTAACAGAATGTCTGTGAGATGTGGATTTTTTGAAATGATTTTCAAAGATATTTTAGGAGTGCTTATCTTCCCATGTCTTATTGGATACAGTTTAAACTTCTTGGCCCTGTGCCCAAGGCCTTTGTATTAGTCCATTTTTACTCTGCTGATAAAGACATACCCGATACTGAGTAATTTCTAAAGAAAAAGAGGTTTAATGGACTCACAGTTCCACGTGGCTGGGGAGGCCTCACAATCATGGTGGAAGGTGAAAGGCATGTCTTACGTGGAGGCAGACAAGAGAGAAAATGAGAACCTAGTGAAAGGGGTTTTTCCTTAACAAACCATCAAATTTCATGAGACTTACTACCATAAAAACAGTATGGGGGAAACTGCCCCCATGATTCAATTATGTCCCACCGGGTCCTTCTCACTACATGTGGGAATTATGGGAGCTACAATTCAAGATGAGATTTGGGGGGGACACAGCCAAACCATATCGTTCTTCTATAAGCTCTCCTTCCTCCTTTCTGATCTAATTTTTTATCTCTCCTTACCTTGTATTGTATGCTCTGGAGACACTGAACTGTTATACTTTGAGCACTGATATGTCCTTTGCTATTTCTTGCATGGAATGTTCCAGTCCTCCCTACTCTCCTTCTTCCTTACTTCTCTACATTCTCATTTCCCATCTCCCTTTCTTTCCACCCCATCCTCTTCTCACTCCTCTTTCCTCCGCCCTTTCCTCTGGTCCTCTCCCGGAGTGCCTGCTGCCTGCACTTTAAGCCCAGAGCATCCTATTATCCCTCAGGTCCCTTAAATATCATTTCCTCAGAGCATCACCCCTGACCCCCCAAAAAATCAATTCATTGTACTTTATCATTATTTTTCATGATTAATTATACTTAATCATAATTTATAGTTTAATAATTATGTATGTATTTGTTTAATGTTTTTCTTACCCCACCACTGCACACCTAGCACCTAAGAGAGTATCTTGCACTTGTTACTGAATGAATGGATGGATGAATGAATGAATGAATGAGATGATTTTCCTGAGAATGGATTTATTCATCACTCAATGATGAGGTGTCCTGACTGCCTTGCTTTATTCTCTGCTGCATACTGGATGCTCAATAAATGTATGTTTGACTGGAATGATGTTGCTTTTTGTACATTTATTATTGGATGGATAATAAAACTGCCCACTCATGTTATCAGTGATTCATTTAGTGGGCTATAGTTACCTTCTAAAAATGACATTTTCTATGCTGTCATTCATTCCTTCAACACATGCATAAGCAGCAAGGGATATTCTTGGATTTTATCATACAGAGATGAAAATATGCTTGTTATTCTCAAGGACCATTTGATTAGGGAAAAGAGACAAAACTTCAATGTAGAGCTAACTGCAATCTAATAAGGTAATGTTACAGTATGAGTCAAATAGTATGTGAAAAGGGACTGATTACATCTGGAGATGTTAGGGAGAGCTTCAACAGAAAAGGTGGCACTCAAGCTCATTCATGAAAGATGAATAGACGTACAATGGGTAATCAAGTGAGGGAGCTTGGGATTCCCTAAAGGCAACAGTAGGTGCTAAAAACTGGAGAAGTGAAAATGACCACAAGCGTCTAGTATACATCAGGGACTGGGAAGTAATGGTGCTTAGAAAGGTAGTTTGGAGCTATATTGTAGAGGCCTCATAAATCATGCCAACGAGCCTCGGTTTCACCTATCGGACAATAATACTTTCAGCTTGTACAAACTCTGGCATTCATTCAGAAGAGATTACTGCCATTAAGCCTTTCCTTAACCAGCTAGAGCAAAGGAACCCATTGCAGATTCAATCTGTCCAAACTGAAAACTCCTAGTGAGTGAAATAAAGTTGCCTGCACTGTGCGGAGTTGAATTCTGTCCCTCCCAGTGCTTACTTCATTTCCCTTGGCATAAAAAACATAGTCATAGTGTCCTCGAATTGCTTGGGATACATTTTGGTGTTGAAGCATAATAGAGTTAATGTTTTATTATATGTGCTAAGCATTTTCTTCTCAAAGCCCGAATGTTGTTCTGGAGCGTGTCAGTTACACCTTATTGTTTACTACTTTTATTATTTCTCTTTTTTTTTAGACAGAGTCTCACTCTGTCTCCCAGGCTGGAGTGCAGTGGTGTGATCTCAGCTCACTGCAACCTCCGTCCCCAGGTTCAAGCCATTCTCCTACCTCAGCCTCGCGAGTAGCTGGGATTACAGGTGCACGCCACCACACTCGCTAATTTTTGTATTTTTAGTAGAGGCAGGGTTTCGCTATTTTGGCCAGGCCAGTAACGAACTCCTTACCTCAAGTGACCCGCCTGCCTGGGCCTCCCAAAGTATTGGGATTACAGGTGCAAGCCACCATGCCTGGCCTATTCTTTCATTTTTAATGCCCATATAAGAATGCTATTTGATTCTCTATTATAAAGTTACTTGTTGATGACAAATATTTAGAGTTGTAAATTAGGATTAGCATTTGTTGCTATCCTCAAGCCAAATAAAGAGTGAAAATAGGCAGCAATACACTTTGGGATACACTTTAGGATACTTTTGGGAATACATGCCTCTGAAACCAGACTTTTGGAGTTCTAATTCTAAACTGCCACTTCCTAGCCATGTGAACTTGGGGCAATTACTTCATCTCTGCCTCAGCTTTCTGTCTATAAAGTGGGCCTAATAGTAATTGCCTACCTTACAGTTGAGTTGTTTTCTGAGTGCATGTGCTCTGTAGCTAGGCACCCTCAATAAATGTTTGATTAATGTCCAGTCAGCGATGGGTGATGTTGTTGTTAATGTCATTATTGTAAGTGTTGTGTGAGGGTTTTCTTTTGCAAGACATCAGGAGCTATAGGATTAAGCTTGTCAAAATACGCTCCTGTCAATCGTATTGCGTGGTCTTAGGGTGGCGTGCAGTACACACAGCTGCCTGTTTACCAGAATTACATAGTGAAGCAACTGGGACAACTGGGATCTCACAACTTCATTCCGGAGCTCAAGGCCTTGGTTATTTATCTCCTTGATTGTAGGAGTTCCCAAAAGTCGACGAGGAGAAATTTGGCAGTTCCTGGCTTTACAGTACCGCCTCAGACACAGATTGCCTAATAAACAACAGCCTCCTGACATATCCTATAAGGAACTTTTGAAGCAGCTCACTGCTCAGCAGCATGCGATTCTCGTGGATTTAGGTATGTTTGGCATGCGGATTATAATTTACAAAAGTAAACAGCTGATCCTTCTGTTGAGTTGTTTTGGTTTTTGTTTGTTCTTGGGGCTGATAAAGAGCACCTGTTGGCATATGCAGAGCCATTGACTTTGTCCTTTTCTGAGGGCAAGTTGGCCATATTCCTGATTGATGATCCAATAAACGCCTGCGTATTAAATGAAGTTTTTACCCGAAAACTTTGCCTCTGCAAAGGGAGCCGTCTTATATTTAAATTATTATAAAGGTCATATTATGGGGTGCTCTCAGTTACTGCATTTTGAACAACTGACTTTTTAGGGCAGATAGTTGTATTTTAATCAGTGCTGGTTTTGAAACGGCTTAGAATAGGTTAAAAATTTAACAAAGGTTTACTAGGTATTCCTGGACACATTGCTGAAAACAATCCTTTATATATCACTTTTAAAAGCAACATGATAAATGGTTATGTTGGTGGAAATGATGACTATACACCTCTAGGGTGAGTGAAACATTAGTTGCGCTAATAGGGTAGGAGTAGGTACTCATGGCCTGGGGGAGAATTTCCAGTGACAAAATCATAAGGCAGTCTTTTTTATTTATTTATTTATTTTGAAATGGAGTCTCCCTCTGTCGACCAGGCTGGAGTGCTGTGGCTCTATCTCTGCTCACTGCAAGCTCCGCCTCCCAGGTTCATGCCATTCTCTTACCTCAGCCTCCTGAGTAGTTGGGGCTACAGGTGTCCGCAACCACACCTGGCTAATTTTTGTATTTTTAGTAGAGACGGGGTTTCACCATGTTAGCCAGGATGGTCTCAATTTCCTGACCTCGTGATCCGCCCTCCTCAGCCTCCCAAAGTGCTGGGATTACAGGCGTGAGTCACCGCGCCCGGCCAGTAGTCTTGTTAAATGCTGATTTTCAAATAACTTGTGGAAATAAAAATGCTTTGATTTTTAAAAATTATATTGTGTCTAATTTTTCTCTAATATACTTTATTATTTAAAAATATCTACATTATTAGATTAAATATTATACATTGGCATTTGACCACTTTTTTTGTACTGCTAAAAGTTGATATATGTCAGGTGGCCAGATATGTTATTTGGGCCCATTTGGGTAAATACAACATTACCTTATGTTTGGTGTCATCTTATATTAGGGCATATGAAAAATCACTAACCAAACCCTAGTTTTTAACCTCTGTTCCTTTTGGATGACAAATGGCTCTTGTTGGGAAAGGACCCAGCTCAGTTAATTACTTTTTTGAGCCCAGCAGAGGTAAAAAGGGGATTTTACAGAGAAACTGAAAATGACTTTTTGTGCTGATTGTGCCACTAATTGTGGTCTTAGACATATTACCTTGCTTCTGAGTGTCAATCCTCTCTACTAAGTGGGGGCATTGAACAAGGCGGTCCCTGTGTTCCCAAGCAAATCTGTGGTTCTCTGACCACAAATTGGTGATACGATCAGGGGTAGTCATGATGTCCTATTAAGGAGAGAGAATGAGATCATCTTACAGTCAGACAAAAATGGAGCTGGAATCAAGTTAATGGATAGAAAGTGCATTTATAGTTTTCCTTAGTAAAAAATTTAGGTGAGAAAATAAAACCATAATTTAAAAAATTGCTTATTTGGCTCTACTTGTAGCCATCTGTGTTTCTTCAGCATGCAATTGTTATTTTCTCGTATCTTCCTCTTACTGGCTCTGCAGAATTAATCTTATTGGTTCCTGGGGAAAAAAATCACTTTTAAGCATATGTGGGAGAAAACATTTTAAAACCTGGCCCTCTTGGAAGTTCAAACTGACAGGAGTAATCATTTCACAGGGACGCTAACATCTCCCTTCATTTTTGTGGCACTAGGAAAGTCCCATACCAGTATACACAGCTGTGATGTGAAGATGGGTTTGTTTCTGGGTATAGAACTCTCCTTTTAGTGATGCAGGACTCACATTGCCAGCTCAAGTGTCTCTGTGGTAATTTTATACCTAGAGGTAAATTTTAGAGGGGTATTTATTTGAAATTGACTTGACTTGACCCTTTATTTTCCTTGATATTTTTAGATATTGAAAAAGGAAAGTGGTTTGCATGACTCATGGAGGTATTTTAAGAGTAAAGAGCAAAATACAGTTGAAAAAGAAGTTTTCTTCTGAATGATAGTCTGAATGTAAAGCCAAACAAACCCAAAAAGTCCCTCCAGTGTCATATTATAAGAAAAGCAGAAATAAATCTGTTTATAGACTGAAGATTTTCTTTTAAATAATATAGTATCTCTTATAGACTTCTGGTTTCATTTAGAAGGTAATTGTTATATGAATTAGAATTTGCCTTGCTTTATATAGTCAGAATAAATTTTATATTCCGTTTTCCTGGTATCTCTCCTGGGTATGTCATCAGTTTGTGGATTTTTATTTTATTTTATTTTTTATTTTTTTTGCTAGAAAGAAGTATTGGTTAGCATAAAATGTTTCCTCCCATATCATACATGTGACGATGGTATGGTAGCCTCGCAGGACTTGGGATGAAAGAGAGAGAGACTCTTAGTTACATGGTGACTCCAAGCAACTCTCACTGGTTTGGGAAAGAGGGTTTATTTATTCTTGGAGGTCACTGAATTGCAATTTCACTGTGGTCTCCAAGGCATGAGGACATTTCAAAAAATATTTTTCTTCTTTTCGTCTGCAGGAAGGACGTTTCCTACTCACCCTTACTTTTCAGTACAGCTTGGGCCAGGGCAACTGTCACTGTTTAACCTCCTGAAAGCCTATTCTTTGCTGGACAAAGAAGTGGGATACTGTCAGGGAATCAGCTTTGTGGCTGGAGTCCTGCTTCTGCACATGAGTGAAGAGCAAGCCTTTGAAATGCTGAAATTCCTCATGTATGACCTTGGCTTCCGCAAGCAGTACAGACCTGACATGATGTCGCTGCAGGTGAGGCACTTGTGCTTCCCAAGGAAGGTATTAGACTATTACCAGAAATCCTGGCCCTCTTCTCAATTACTACAGTTCAGATTTAAAGAAATGGAGAGCCATTGTCTTAGAACTTGGATGAACACTGGGGCATGTTTTAGTTCACTTAGTGCGGGATTTGCTATTTAGGTAAACTTCTAAGTGTATGAGACCCATAGGCAGGATACCTTTTCCATAAAATTCCTAAAGTGAGTAAATAAGTAATTTAAGAAAGGTAGGTGATGAGGACCCAATCCTTTATGCCCTAAGTCTATGAGTTACATGGAGAAGGTATCAAGTCATCTTTATTAACTTTTCCTCAACTTCTCAATTAAAAAGGCTCACAGATCTTTTGTTTACAATTTGAAAGTGTCTTTATCGCTTTACTTTTGAGTGCACAAATAGCAGATACCATGTTATGGTTCTCTTTGAACTTATCATATCTCCCCTCCTTTACCTTCATGTAAGATAAGCCTTTACAGAGGAAAAAGTGTGAAAGCCAGTGGTGCCTTTTCAGTCTGCTTGTGTGTGTGTGTGTGTGTGTGTGTGTGTGTGTGTGTGATGGTGTCTTGCTTTGTCACCCAGGCTGGAGTGCAGTGGCACGATCTCAGCTCACTGCAGTCTCCGCCTCCCAGGTTCAAGCAATTCTCCTGCCTCAGCCTCCCCAGTAGCTGGGATTACAGGCAGGTGCCACCATGCCTGGCTAATTTTTTTGTATTTCTAGTAGAGATGGGGTTTCACCGTGTTGGCCAGGCTGGTCTTGAACTCCTGACCTCAGGTGATCCGCCCACCTCAGCCTCCCAGAATGCTGGGATTACAGGTGTGAGTCACAGAGTCTGCTTTTCTTAGCAGGCTCTCAAGAATCATCATTAAGATTTTTCAAGTATTTTGAGTGGGGTATTGACTGCCACTGCTGTCTTCAGCCTACCTCAGACTCCTTGTTTACACATTTCTTTCCTAGTTTATCACTTCTCTAAGTGGATTGGTTGCTAATAAGCAGTTTAAATTTTGTCTATAGATACTTACCTCAAACAACCACTGCCTGGCAATTTAAAGCTTTCAGTGGTTAAAAATATAAAAGAAGACTTTAAAGAGGATTATCAGGTTTTTCCTCCCTTGAAATGAGGTATGCATGACTCCCAGTTCATTGTAATACTATGCTTTAGATAAGAAGTAGTACTTTAAAGATGCTTTTAAAATATACTATTTTTCCTGGTTCCCAGAGATGAGTTTTTGCCTTTAATAGCTCAGTTGCCAATCTATGACAAAAGAATTGTGTTTTTACTCTGAGCATTATAGTAAATGATATTTTTTGAGAGTGAATGGAGATGAAGTATTCCATTTTTCTTCCTTTCCCAAGGTAAAATTTTAGCTGGGGAGATAGGGCTTTGCTATCACCATTAGGTTTTCTGGTGTGAGTTCCTATGATTTAATTCGTCATTGATGACTATTCATAGGTTTAACAAATCAAATAACAACTGTGGAAAGTTTTATTTTTTATTCCTAAACAGTTTACCTGTATCTTTTTATCTTTTTTTTTTTTTTGAGATGAACTCTTACTCTATCACCCAGGCTGGAGTGCAATGGCGCAATCTCGGCTCACTGCAATCTCCGCCTCCCGGGTTCAAGCGATTCTCCTGCCTTAGCCCCCCGAGTAGCTGGGATTACAGGCATGTGCCACCACACCCTGCTAACTTTTTGGTATTTTTAGTAGAGATGGAGTTTCACCGTGTTGGGCAGGCTGGTCTCGAATTTCTGGACCTCAAGTGATCCACCCGCCTTGGCCTCCCAAAGTGCTGGGATTACAGGCGTGAGCCACCGTGCCTGGACACCTGTATCTTAATATCAGCTAGGAATCAGATGCTCTTGTAAGGAATTCAATAATTCTGATTTTCAGAAACAACAGTTTGGTAGCTATTATTAGAATTTCAAAGATACAGGGAAGTACCTGTGAGGAGTGTTTGATCTGGATCCACAGATAAAAAGATATAGCTATCAGTTTAAAAATACAATGATATTTCAATTTACAAATTCTTCATCAATTTCACATTACAAAAATTCATGTCAATTGGATTTATACATTCATTTAGTATGCCCTATAAGTACCAAGAAATATTTTATGTCTATAATTTTGAAAATGCAGACATTTAAAAATCTTTGGTGACAGCATTGCGGTAGGTCACAGAATTGGGGACCTTATTCTGGGAGAATAGATCCTTTTGCATTTGAAAGTGGAATATCACACTTTCTCACTTTCTAGAGCAGGAGGTACTGTGTTGGGTCTAGCCAATAGGATGTTTAGAAGTGTGCTTGAATGCCTCTTGCAGTGGGTTTGAACTCACTCCACAGGATTTCTGATTTCTTGCTTCTCTCTTGGTGACTTGGGTGCTCCAGGCTTCAGTTACCTTATCTGTAAAATGTGGGGGTTGAGGTCTGTTTCAACTTTAAATACCTGTATCTCATCACGTTAGTTTCTGCTGCTTTCTGTGTTAAGCATAAAGGCATCATATCTTTTCCTCTGAAGTTTTTGGTCTCCACTTTTTTTCATCTTCTCTCTCCTAGCCTTATCTCTCTCTCTCTGCATCTTTCCTTCTCCAGTTCACCTCTTTAATCTGCAGGTTTGCCTTGGTATCTGTAAGGTGGAACTGAAGAATTATTTGTTCTTAGCAAATAGAATTTTGTCATTAAAGCTTTCTTTGAAGGAAGCCTGAATCGTGTTCTTATTTGCCCACATATCCCTTGATGGAAGAAACTCTCTTGACCCCCAGTTGAGAATGTACGATGGGGTAGGTGGGAAATAAGATTCTCTTTAAAAAATTAAATGTTGAAGTATTGCTTCTTTTTATAATCACAAGTGAATGAGAACAGTGAGCTTTTGATGATGTGCTTTCTTTTTATGCTGCTAATTAGACTTTTTTGATTTTTGTGCTTACCAAAATACTAATTCTTTTGTTGATAGGTGCTCAAAATTTCTGGTTTCTATGATGCAAATGGTCTAAAGGAAATGTATGGTTTTTTTTTTCAACATGACTTTTTGAGATAATCTCATTTAAAAAAAGACTTTCTGTTTGACTCCAGCTAAGCTTCTTATTTTATAGCTATGACTGCCTCTGGTTCTTTAATTCCCTTTTATTTACAGTTTGTGTGGAAACTGAGTTTCCAAAGATATTTGTTGTAGAGAAGGATGGAACAATTTTTTGTATTTATGCATAGTTTTTGATTTTTTTCCAAAGGAGTCCGTTGATTTTTAGTTCTGTACTCTAGAAATAATTGTTGAATTCACAACATAATTGGTTATTTTTATGCATTGTCATAGAGCTATTTAAGAGTGATGTTTTAATAATTTCTTTTAGTGAAAGAAGTTCTACTAGATTTAATAAAACATTTTATACATTTTTACCCCAAAATATCAAGCCAATATAACTGATCAGGGAACCACCACTTATCTGTTAACTGTGTGGATAAAAGTTTAAATTAAAACACAATTCCCGAATTTCTTTGTTACTTACTCCTGCTTTTTTGGTAGGTCGCTCTGTAGGCTGGAGTGCAGTGGGCGATCTCGGCTCACTGCAAGCTCCGCCTCGGGTTCCGCCATTCTCCTGCCTCAGCCTCCCGAGTAGCTGGGACTACAGGCGCCGCCACCACGCCCGGCTAGTTTTTTGTATTTTTAGTAGAGACGGGGTTTCACTGTGTTAGCCAGGATGGTCTCGATCTCCTGACCTCGTGATCCGCCCGTCTCGGCCTCCCAAAGTGCTGGGATTACAGGCTTGAGCCACCGCGCCCGGCCTTACTCCTGCTTTTATCTGTTGTATCACAGATATGAGTTTAAAAGTTTATGTGTGCTGTTTTTATGATGTTTTCTGAAATACCAGTAACCAACTCAGTAGCCAAATGAAATAATTTTTTCTTTTAGTTCTAGAAACATTCAGAAACAACTGCACTTTTTGCCTTAATCCCGTTTGTCATGAAAAATATGCTGCTGGAATAACTTGAATATTAGAAATAAATCTCAAGCTTCTGGCCCTGTAACATTCTAAGCTTTAATTCTATCCTAGCAGTGCAGATTGTCTGGAGAGCCAGAACTCTCTCATAAATCACAGTACTGCTGGTCACAGTAAATAGAAGTAAGCTTCTGCTCTGAACATGGTAGATTCTTTAGAACGGAGGCTTTTCTGGAATTAGTCTGAAATTAGGAGGGATCTTCTATGAGGTTCGTGAGCCAGGACAGTTCTCATTAAATTCCAAAAGCAATACCTCCCTACAGAAGAAAAAATTCCATTTCTATATATATATGTGGTACTCAAACACACGTGATAGAGAAACTTGCTCAGTCTTCTTAGATAGATTTTCAGTAACTTGCTTTATGGCTTCAGTTAAGTGAACTTGGATTTTAGTATCAACTTTAAAATCACAAAAATGAAGTAATACTGCTTATACTTATATATGTGAATTTGTTGTTAAATAATAGAATAAAATTAAAATCAGTGTATTTGATGCACATGCAGATACATGCATAATATTTTATTTTTTCTTTTCCAAATTAACTTTAGATTCAAATGTACCAGCTGTCCAGGCTCCTTCATGACTATCACAGAGATCTCTACAATCACCTTGAAGAAAATGAAATCAGCCCCAGTCTTTACGCTGCCCCCTGGTTCCTCACATTGTTTGCCTCTCAATTTTCATTAGGATTTGTAGCCAGAGTTTTTGGTAAGAGATGCCTGTAATTAAATGAAACAGTATTATTTATTCCAAGGACTATACTTCTACTTCTAGCCATATAATGCCCCTATTGTTTTATCACGTGTTACACAGAATAGCAAATTGCTAATGGAATTTAATAAATGTGCCTGGCTCTATTCCGACAGTAACTTAAAACCATATTTGTCTTACATAAAATTGAAATTAAAAAGGAAAGAAGAATTGGGCTTCTGTATTTGAGTAAGCTGTAATGGAGCTCTTATTTTCATTTGTACCTAAAAATCAGAGCGTATACTCCTAAAATCTGGACTAGGGACAGACTTTGTATAATTTTCCAGATTTTCATATACATCCTTCTACCCCCCCATTGTATTCTTCATCTTGCATTCAGAACACAGAGAAACATGTTCTTAACTTGTATCAATGTTGTTTCTAATGGCATTTCTTAATCTGACTTTTTGTTGTTAACAGAATAACTTTACTTCCTGTTTCATTGCTCATGTGACTCTTCTTTCACGCCAATGCAGTTATGGTGGGACAGTCTGTAAGACTAATGGCTCAGGGAAAACACTAAGTACAGTCAGTAGAGCCCAGGGCAAGTTACTGAGTAGTTACTTGCTCTAATCACAGTGTTTGCCATTGGGAATAAAAAGAGAGTATAATATGGTTTATGTCCCCTTTGGAGGCCCTTATATCTATTCACAAGTCTTTATACTTGTCTAAGTCTGTTATTTGAAAAGCAAAAATTAAAACAACAACAACAACCAACTCTTCATCAGAGGTTTGTTCTAATGATGTGTAGGACCTCAGTTACCTTAAAAAGGATTCCCTTAATTTTTATGTTCTGATCATCTATTTAGCAGACATGGGCAAAGCAGTCAGTATTCACTCACAGCTGCACTTCTGTTAAATTGGAGCTGTTTGTCAAATTGTACTGGCGCAGTTGTAGGTCATTGTCAGTGTTTGAGAAAATGAAACAGCATGCAGTGAAGATATTAGGGAATATTACAGATAGTAAGGAAATATGTTGTTTGGAGAAATTTGTTTTGAGGATATATGTGTAATATGTATATGTACCAGATTACATATGATATATTTCTTATTGAGGACTGTGGTGGTTTAAAAGTTAAACACTGCATTAGTGTTACTACAATTTATAAAATGCAACAAAAGAGTAAAGTTAAAATGCGCTGAATCAAAAGTTCATCAGATTTCTCTTGTTTATTGAATATACACTATTGCTTTTCTACAGTGACATTTTCTCTGGAGCTTGGGTTCCTATTAATGGGTCTTCGGTAAATCCTTTTGTTTATATATGTTTTTCTTCCCAGAGAATAATCTATCATATCAAAATGATGTTTCAGGGCACCTCTCTTTGACTTACCTTTGGAAGCTTGATGTCAAGAGTTCAAGAAACAAATGTCATCAGTATCAGTTTTTTGTTATGAGAATACAAATGATGCTGTTGGCTATACAACAGCTGTTCAACTCTCTTCTTTGAATTTATAAAAGAATAGAGCTGGCAGGAAATAGATGCATGAGCAAGAAGAACTGTTTGAAATAATGATTCTATGGTTCCATCTTCATTAAAGACTCTCTGTTGTATATTATTCATTAAAGAATGACATAGATTGAGAGAAACTTTCATACAAAAGTACTAAGTACTTGATACTTTTCTTTCTTTCTTTTTTTATTTTTCTGAGACTGAGTCTTGCTCTATTGCCCAGGCTGGAGTACAGGGCACAATATCAGTTCACTGCAACCTCTGCCTCCTGGGTCCAAGCGATTCTCCTGCCTCAACCTCCCAAGTTGCTAAGACTACAGGCATGTGCCACCACACTCAGCTAATTGTTGTATTTTTCGTAGAGACAGGATTTCACCGTGTTGACCAGGCAGGTCTCGAACTGCTAGCCTCAAGCCATCCACCCGCCTCAGCCTTCCAAAGTGTTGGGATTACAGATGTGAGCCAACACGCCTGGCCTAGTACTCGATACTTTTCAAAATTATTGCCTGTTTGTATTTGTAGGGAAGCAGGGCTTAGAGTTAGGGTAGCTCTTATATTTCTCTCCGGATTGAGGTTGTATGTTTGCCATTTGTTTTAATTTTTCTTTTAAGGTTTTTTTTTTTTTTTTTTTTAATTTCCTGGTGTGGCATAGATTTAATTACATAGCTGGTTCATTTACTTTTTATTATGGTAATGAGAGTTTGAATAGTACTCATTGGTTATGTTAATTTGTTTTTGTATTCCTGTTGTGAAGAAAAATCTATCAGTTGAATAACTGTCCTTGAGGTTTACCTAGTCTCCATTAAATTTGGCATTAAAAATTACAAATAGTTCATGGACAGAGATACACATTTTGTCCTTTTTTACCCTGGCTTTATCTGAGATTCTTAAGAGGAATATTAAAACATCTGCTTATCTGTTTAGTTATATTACTTTTTAAAAAAAGCTGGATGCTTTTGACCAGTTTTCTTTTGCAAAACATATAAAACAAGTAAATAAAAACCTTTAGCAGAAATAGCATGCTTTTTACAAGAGTGGATGCATAATTTTGATCATGAAAATTGTATCTCTTCTTTTAGATATTATTTTTCTTCAGGGAACTGAAGTTATATTTAAGGTTGCACTCAGCCTACTGAGCAGCCAAGAGACACTTATAATGGAATGTGAGAGCTTTGAAAATATTGTTGAGTTTCTTAAAAGCACGCTACCTGATATGAATACCTCTGAAATGGAAAAAATTATTACCCAGGTATGATTTAAATGCTAATAGTATTATAGAGCAGTTTTCTCTACTGAATATATATTAAATGGTTTAGCACACAAATGTAGCTTTGCTTGACAGGTATTTTCATCACATACATTTTATTTAGAAAGGGGACTGTTGTGAAATTTCTACATTGTGACATTGTCTATCTGGCTATGCACAGAAAATGTGGTTTAGTGCTACGTAATGAGTTTTTCAGGAATCCTTTCAATTTAAACCAATGCTAAAACTGAAGATAGAACTGACAGAGTCAGGAAGGCCTGAGAGTAAAATCAGATCGTCTTGCCTTTGTTATCTTGTTAATTATTTTGTAAAATACATGAAGAGGACATGTGGCAAGAGTACAGGCTTTGGAATTAGAAGGTATTGGGTTTGCATCTACTTCTAGCTCTTTAATTGGTTGTTTGGCTTGCACACATCAGCCTAATCGTCCAAACCCTAGTTGTCCAGAATGGTACAGTACTGGACAAGTTCTAGAATGGGATAATACTGATCTGAGAGGTTTTATGAAGCTTACATGAGGAGACTTGGTGTATCAGTCTTTGTCCTTCCAGGAAACATTCTCCCTCCAATGATTCAAATGAAGGAACTGTCTATAAAGGTGTGGGTAGGCCTAAGGGAATCCAACACAGATGTCCAGGTGCCCAGGAACTAGTAACATAGGGAAACTGTTCAAACCTCTGCTGCAGAGGGGCTAAGTGGAGGATGTAATAGTGTTACTAGGTCCAGGGAGAGCTGGAACTGTGCAGGAGGGTTCTGTGCTGGTTGTTGTGGTCTTGTTGAACTAGGCAGAGACAGATCAGGGAAGAAATACCCAACCCTTTTCTCCTGCCCCTCTTCATCTTGTGCTGGCATCTTCTGTTTGCCAAACTGAACCAGAAGCCAGCCAGAAAGTAAGTGTGGGGAATTGTCTGCCTGCCAGGGTACAATAGAATGGATGAGGGCAGAGAATGGATCTGAGAAGCAAACTGAGAGTAATCTGCACACCGTACGTGTAGTCCTTGACTCTTCATAGGAACCAGGTGAGTGGTAGCTATATATTGCTGCTGTTCAGATGCAGTGGACAAGCTTAAGAGCAGATTGATAGATTTGACAGTTAAGCTTTATGAGCATTGATAAAGTTTACCACTTTCCTGAAGGCACTTTTGATGGCAGAAAGACGATAGGGTTTAGAGAAAGGGAGTTTGGAACCTTGTTCTGGTGCCCAGCCATTTACTAGCTGTGTGCCTATGGGCAAGTTACAACCTGTCTGAGTCTCAACCTCTTCCTCTACAAAATAGGAATAACAAAAGTAGATTCTATTATAGTTTTGTATTATTTTAGGAGCAAATATAACCAATATGTGAAAGTATTTTGTACCCTGTAATTCATACTGTAATATGAACTCTTATTATATTAATACATATAAAATTTTATTTCCATTACATGGAATCTAAATCACAAATATCTATAAACAGTTTGTTAAAATGCTCTGTAAGCTGAAAAGTATAGCTTTTATTTGTATAGTTACTGGTTTATTAATTTTTCAGAAATATCTTTCTTGACTGGAATCAGATATTATGCTTTTAGAGATTTGAAATCAGATATCACCTCCCTTCTAAAATTGATGAGGAAATTGCCTGGCGTTACAGATTACTATTAGGATTAATGGGTAGAATTTATAGGCAGGTAAATTTGAACTTGATATTGGGAGAATTTCCTAACAATTAGAGTTGATTACTGTGGAATGAAATGCTAATATTAAAGGAGACTTTGATGAACTTTATTTATGGACACTGGAAAAAAATGCAAATAATGCAGAAAATCACAAAGAAGGAAACAAAAGTAACTATAAATCTCAACATCTAGAGATAACCTTTGAAACTTTCTATTACATGTTTCTTTGCTTATATATACATATAAAAATGTATAAAGTTATACATAAATGAAATCATACTATATATACTATTGTGGAACCTGATTTATAATTAAAAATATATAGAGTATTAGATTTTTTCCAGCAACTATAAATCCATATTATCATTTTAATGGTTGTGTAATAATCCATTGTATCCATACCCACTAAGTAAGGAAAAGATGATGGTTATTTGAGGATAACCAGTTAGTCTAGAAGTTCTCTTATTAAAATGTGAATGTTTGAGTCTCTCTAGTAGTAAGTAGTAGAGTAAGTCAGATTTTTTGTGGTTTCTTTTCTCTTCTCAATGTTAGTATAGAGACCATTGCTTGAATAGCAGCTGTAGTCTCTCCTTCTCCCTAGGAAGTTTGGAGTAACTGTCCTCTAGCTTCAAAGCAAGCGACCTTCCTATTTAGTGTTGATATGGGAGAGCAGTAGCAGCCCTAATTAAACCTTACAGCCCTGGACAGTGGTCACAGTGTGCAATTTTGAGGATTCTCTGTGCGGTACAATATGTAAATGACTCTTTAAGAGGCTTACAGGGAATAGCAAATGGATGAAAACATTTTTTAAGATCTTTCTGCTCCATTGGCAAATAAATTAGAAATGCTTTTGGTTGCTTTATTACAGTAATACCCTATGCAATTTTGCTTACTAATCAGCAGAGATTATCTCTAACATAATAATTACTCAATAACTAATGTTGTTTATATAGTATACTACATTATGAATATCTTGGCTGCAAAATACACTTGGACATTAATTTATTCTAGTGACTTGGCTTCCCGAGAATGTTTCAATTGCATAGAAATAATCGATCTGTTCTATTTTTAAAGAAAAAATTTCTTCTTTCACAGAAAGAGCTGTCTGTTTTTATGTTGACAGTGTAAGCTATATCTAATTTATTCTTGTATTGACAGTTACACTTTTTTTCCTTTTTTATGCTTTAATGTTCTTCATTAATAAGTATTTGGAAATATACATGAAACATACCAAGATACACAAGCTGTATCTTGTTATACATACCAAAGGCTAGCCTAACCCATGATACTTTCATGGCAGGTTTTTGAGATGGATATTTCTAAGCAGTTGCATGCCTATGAGGTGGAATATCATGTGCTACAGGATGAGCTTCAGGAATCTTCATATGCCTGTGAGGATAGTGAACCTTTGGAGAAGCTGGAGAGGGCCAATAGCCAACTGAAAAGACAAAACATGGACCTCCTAGAAAAATTACAGGTAAAGAAATAAAGATTTGAGCAAAGAAGTACTTTAATGCCTCCTGCACGCACAGAACTACTTCAGGAATGGAAGGGATATGTGTGTGGAATGAACCATTGCTAAGCAAGAGCCCATGTATCAGACTGTCCAAATGCTCTGGGGCTACAAATGACATGTTAAATTTAACATTACTTGGAAAAAATGCACCCTCACAAAATAGCTAAATGGCAGTTCAAAGTGGAATCTGCTTAAATACCTGTTGCATATTACAGATATTTGGTTAAGTTCAAGGGAGGAAGAATTGAATGTAGGAAATTGATGAAGTTGTGAAGCACCTGGGCTTGAGCTGGAATCTGGAGGGTTGGTGGAAGAAATGAGTGAGGAAGGTCTTTAAGTCAGGCTGGGTAGGAGGGTGGCATCAATAAGGAGGACATGGCAGAGCAGCAGAGTTAGGCTGATGTCAATTTCAGATAGATGTTGGGGAGAGTTAGGGTAAATATGATAGAGGCGGAATTGTAAGTGACTTTCAGTGTCAAGCCAAAGAACCTGACTTTAATCCTGTCGAGAGGGAAATCTCTCAAAGTTTTGGGGCCATGCTGTAGAAAGATCAATCTGGGAACCTTGATGAGGACAGATTGAGATGGGAGAGAAGGTAAGGAGGCCTGCTAGCAGTCACTTGTGAAAATCGATTGTGGATGATGAGAGTTGTCTAGACTAAAATGGAAATTGAAAAAGAGGGAGACATGTCTAGATAAATTGAATTACATGTAAATATTACATGTAATATTAATACATCATTCCTGCCATCAGGGAGTTCACAATTATTATTTGAGAATATAAAACACTATATATCTGTATCTAAGCACATACTTATACATGCAATAAGCAATTTATTATAATTCTGTATTTGCAACTTGTATATGTGTGCTGTGTAGTCATGCCCCGAGGGGAGGGGCTTGAGAATGATCATGGGAGGGAGGCTAGCAGGTGACCCTCCTGAAGTCTTCAGGGGAGATGACTTCAGGGGAGTTTCAGTGCCTAATGGCTACTTGGTCTCCACTTACTCCTCCTCTCCATTTCCTCAACACTGCACCTGGCTACAGACTGGAAAACACTAAAACTCTGCTTCTATATGGTGAGTCCCCTGTCAAGACCAGTCAGGAGAGACAGGTTAGAAATGACGGGTCTCTAAAGTGGTTGCTTCCCAAGAATGGGGACACTAAACTTCCTTCACTTTGTCTTACATTGGCTCTGGCTCATAGAAAATTTAAATCTTTTTTCTATTCAAAAGAGGGCAACATAGTCTATTTTCATAAAGAAAAATAAATGGTTGGTATACTGTCCATTTTTAGTTGGATATTTCAATGGCGATTAATTGAGTATTTGCCCTTATTAGGGAAGGTGGGTTTGTACCTGTTTTATAATGATTCTTCTGAACTTACAGACTTTTTCACTGACAGTTCAGTGTAGTCATCATCAGTTACTCGACCACCCCTCACATCTGTAAAAACTGATGAAAGTCCAAGTGTATGTTTAGAGAACTCCGTATTTCAGTCAGGGAAGGAAAATCTCTTTTAGCACTGCAAGATAGTGTCAGGAATCTCCTGTTTCTCCTTCAGCCAGGCCAGATCCCTCCCGCTCACTCAGGGGAACACCAGTGGGTGCAGAATAAGTTCTGCTACTGTTGTTGAGGGGGTGATTTAGTATTGAATTATTAGTGTATTCAGTGAGAGGAGATGACTCATGATAGTTCCATAGTTACATCTTTGTGAAACCTAATAAATCATCGTTTCATGTAGGTTTTCAGAGTATTTGTTTCACATAATATTTTATTAAGTAATTCGAAGTAATTGGTTAATATGGGTAAGGACTGGCTCCTGCTATAATGAATCATGACTTTAGCAAGACATTTGATTGCAAATCAAATTTTTGATTTGGAGGATTTTTTTCCCCCCAAAACAGGTAGCTCATGCTAAAATCCAGGCCTTGGAATCAAACCTAGAAAATATTTTGACAAGAGAGACCAAAATGAAGTCTTTAATCCGGACCCTGGAACAAGAAAAAATGGCTTATCAAAAGACAGTGGAGCAAATCCGGAAGCTGCTGCCCGCGGATGCTCTAGCCAATTGTGAACTGTTGCTGAGAGACCTAAGCTGCAACCCTAACAACAAAGCCAAGATAGGAAGTAAGCCATAATTGAAGAGGCGTGGCCTCAGCAGGAAGTGCTCCTTAGAATACTACAGAGAGGAAGAGCCTGCATGCCGCTGGCCCAAGGCTGGACCCTGAAGCTGATGGAACCACCTAATACTGGTGCTGAGCCCCTAGTCACAGCAGGTGGACCTCGTGCTCATCAGAGCGTGCCAATCCTAAGCCATTGGACATATGTAGATTGGTTTTTGTTGTTGCTATGTATATATAAATATATATATAAAATGAACATAGTTCATGCTTTCAGATAAAATGAGTAGATGTATATTTAATTTTTTTAGTCAGAACTTCATGAAATCCACACCAAAGGAAAGGTAAACTGAAATTTCCCTTGGACATATGTGAAATCTTTTTGTCTTTATAGTGAAACAAAGCCAGAGCATCTTTGTATATTGCAATATACTTGAAAAAAATGAATGTATTTTTTTCTCCAAAGAACAGCATGTTTCACTCAATGGTGAAAAGGTGGAAACATTTATGTGACTTTATGTGTATCTGTCTTAATATCTACTGACATTGTCTATTTGAGGAAAGTGACTGAATACTAGTCATGCTCCTATGAGTTTTTTGGGAAGGTAGGGGCATTTCTCCCTGCCTGCTTTGTGCCAACTAGCGTGTTGCATCTACATGCATTGTGAGTCTGGTTAAGAATTACTATAAACATACATAAAGAGAAAGTAGGACATTGTGGCTGAGTGTACCCAGCTCTAGGTAAAGGAGAATATCGCTAATTTTTTAGCGAACTAGATCAGCATTATTACTCAAACTAAAAATATCACACCTGAAAAATTTAATTTAGGACCTAAAATGTCTAGATTAACTTTCTGCCTTTTTAATTTAAATAACTCATTCAGTTGTGAATGAATTCCTCTTTATTTGGTGCCACAGTCACCAAATGACAAGGATTTGCCATTTTCCCACTAAATTGTGAGTGCTCATAATTTAGGTCTCTCTACCTTAAATTCAGTGTAAGGAAATGTAATTGTGATTGGTTTTTTTCCAAAGATGACAAGCTGTGTTGAAATACATTTTTTCTTTTGACCAATTGACAGACTCTAATAAGCTTTAATAATTTTCCCCTTTTATGTGAAAAGTTTTGAGAACTATGAAATATTTAGGAACAAACTGTTAAAATCCATTGGAAGGGAAAAGTGGTACCAATGGTACCAGCTCAACTAAAACCTGCAGTTCTGCATTTCAACTCTTCACTTCCTCAGTCTACAAATAGCTTATTAGAGGACATTCACGCATGCTGGGTATAGGCAAATAAAGTAATTTTCAAAGTACATTTGCAATTCTCTTTTTCAGAGATGATTCTAGGATAGTGCCTCTGAAAGTTGATGCAGCATTTTTGCCTTTCCAAAAAGTATTTATCGTCACTGCTTTTTGCAGTACTTGTATTTTCACAGATGGATTATCTGGGGTAATTTTCTTCAAAGGGAGTTTGTTATACACAGTGAAAATTTATTATAGAGTAGAATAGTAACGCTCTAGAGGTTTCAGAAAGCTTTGATGAACAGATGACAAACATCCGAAACCCCCTGTACACTGTTAGCCAGTGTGAATATAATAACTTGTTATAGCTCAGTGTGCCCTTGAATCCAGACAGTTTCTTAAAAGACAATAAAATCTTATTAGTAAAGTTAATGTAACTTCTAAGTTCTAGAAAATGCTGATTCTGTCTACCCCATTCAATTGGGGGCTACTAATTGATTTGTTGCTTGGTTTTCCCGAGAATTTCTCTATTTGTAGGAGGGGTTTTTTCTTTTTACTGTCTGTTGATGGAAAATTACTTTATGGGTGTGATGCACAGATGGTAGCCAAGGAATCTGTTGGGAAAGTTTGGAAAGAAACCTTTTCTTTCTGTTATTCAGTTTAAAGTAAACTTTATCCTGGATGTTTATAATCAACATTAAGAGTTATATTACAGTGTTCAGAGATTAAGCTGACTTGGATTCAATATTTTCTTTTGAAAATGAATTTTCTTTTTCATTTGTGATTTTTTAAAAATGTTGCACCAGTTATGCTTCATGCATTGTTACATCTTCATCAGGTTAATGTAATGTCTAGTTCCTTTGCAATAAATATATTACTGCAGCTTTCTTGACATATACTCTTTCTTTTCGGGAGAGAAGAAGCTCTTGGTTAGAGTCTTTTACTACAGGGGTCCCTGGGTACCTGTCCATGGCCTGTTATGAACAAGGCCACACAGCAGTGGTGGGCATGTGAGAAAGCATGACTGCCTGAGCTCCGACTCCTGTCAGATCAGCCATGACATTAGATTCTCATAGGAGCGCAAACCCTATTGTGAACCTGTGCATGCAGGAGATCTACATTGTGTGTTCCTCAAGAGAATCAAATGTCTAATGATCTGTCACTGTCTCCCATCATCCCCAGATGGGATCGTCTAGTTTCAGGAAAACAAGCGCAGGGTTCCCACTAATTCTACGTTATGGTGAGTATATAATAATAATAATAGAAATAAAGTACACAATAAATGTGCTTGAATCATTTAGTCATCCTGAAACCATCCCCTGCCACCAGTCTGTGGAAAAATTTTCTTCTATGAAACCAGTCCCTGGTGTCAAAAAGGTTGAGGACTGCTGCTTTGTAAGATCTGCATGGTAAAACCCCACCTCTAGTAAAAATACAAAAATTAGCCAGGCATGGTGGTGCGCATCTGTAATTTCAGCTACTCAGAAGAGTAGGAGAGGCATGTATTGTTACTTATAGGAGGCCAAAGAATCGTCTGAACCTGAGAGGCGGAGCTTGCAGTGAGCCATTGCGCCACTGCACTCTAACCTGGGCCACAGAATGAGACTCTACCTTAAAAAAAAAAAAAAAAAAAAAAAAAAAAAAAAAAAAAGATCTGCATGGTTTGGATTGTACCTACTTAAAATTGCTACACAAATAATTCTTCGTAATAGAATCTGAGACAACAAAGATAATTCAAGAGACATTTATGTAAGTACATTGTTACCAGTTTTCAACTTACTTTCTCAATGGAGACTTTTGAAAGAAAATTATAAGCAACCACATTGACAGATTTGCATTCTATGCTTTTATTTTCCAGGCCCCCTCATAGATAGCAAGGGAGAGAAAGAGCCACAAGAAAATACAAAATTTTTCAATTGGATGCAGATAATTAAGAATTAAGGACACTTAGTGATGGATGTGATATGAATGTTTTTACATAAAATATATATCTCTTGGAGTATTCTCATGTATATTTGTAATCCAATAAAAATACACTATATCTTCTTGCTGACTTTAGGACTAACACTTTTAACTATTTTTCACTTAATGTAGTAGTCAAGCATTTTGAGAATGAGGCACTGTAGTCTTAATATTACAGTCTCTTAATATCCATGTTGACTTTTGTTACTATGTCACCAATTCTTTTTTCACAGTACCAGATTAGGAATAAGAAATCTATCATCTGATGGCATGAAGTATTTAGTCCTTCTACCACAATGTGACACTCTCATTATATCACTCATTAGCTGTGATATAATGAGAAAAGCACTGGATTTAGAGTGAGAAGTTTTAGATCTATGTACTTTTATTTACTTAAAATAAAAGCACTGGATTTAGAGTGAGAAGTTTTAGATCTATGTACTTTTATTTACTTTTATTTATTTATTTAAGACCCACCACTTTTATTTACTCATTCAACAAATAGTTTTTGTGAGCCTATTCCAGGCTAGCTGCCTGAAATCCAGGGATGGAGAAGACATACTCCTTGTCCTCAAAGAATTTGCATAGCCAAACAAGACTAAGAAAAATAACAAATCTGGAGGCATCACATTACCTGACTTCAAACATAATACAAGGCTATAGTTACCAAAAAAGCATGGCACTGGTATAAAGATAGGCACATAGACAGTGGAACAGAATAGAGAACCCAGAAATAAAGCCAAATACACAAACGAATCTTCCACAAAGCAAACAAAAACATAAAGTAGGAAAAGGACACCCGTTCAACAAATGGTGCTGGGACAACTGGCAAATCACATAGAAAAGGATGAACCTCATCTCTCAACTTTTACAAAAATCAAGATTTAAATCTAAGACCTGAAGTCATAAAAATTGTAGAAGATAACATTAGAAAAACTCTTCTAGACATTGGCTTAGGCAAAGACTTCATGATCAGAAACCCAAAAGCAAATGCAACAAAAACAAAGATGAATAGATGGGAATTAATTAAACTAAAAAGCTTCTGCACAGCAAAAGAAATAATCAGCAGAGTAAACAGACAACGCACAGAGTGGGAGAAAATGTTCACAATCTATACATCTGAGAAAGGACTAATATCCAGAATCCACAAGGAACTCAAATCAGCAAGAAAAAAAAATCACAGCAAAAAGTAGGCTAAGGACATGAATAGACAATTCTCAGAAGAAGATACACAAGTGGTCAACAAACATGAAAAAAAAGTGCTCAACGTCACTAACAGGGAAATGCAAATTAAAGCTGCAATGCGATACTGTCTTACTCCTACAAGAATGGCCATAATAAAAAAACTCAAAAAATAATAGACGTTGGCATGGATGTAGTGAAAAGGGAATACTTTTACACTGCTGGTGGGAATGTAAACTAGGACAACCTCTGGAAAATAGTGTGAAGATTTCTTAAAGAACTAACAGTAGATCTACCATTTGATCCAGCAAACTCACTACTGGATTTCTGCCCAGATGAAAAGAAGTCATATGTTGACTTACAAATATATATACATACATACACACACACACGCCTATATATACATACACATATATACGTACACATATGTACATATATACATATATATACGTGTGTGTGTGTATATATGTTACATTTTCTTTATCCACTCACTAGTGGGCATTTGGGCTGGTTCCATATTTTTGCAATTGCAAATTGTGCTGCTATAAACATGCATGTGCAAGTATCTTTTTTGTATCGTTACTTCTTTTCCTCTGGGTAGATACCCAGGAGTGAGATTTCTAGATCAAATGGTAGATCGGTGTGTATGTGTGTGTGTGTGTGTGTGTAGTATTCCATGTGTGTATATACACACACACACACACAGAATACTATACACATGCGTGCGCGCACACACACACACACATGTATAAGAAATACTACTGAGCCATGAGAAAGTAATGAAATAATGGCATTTGCAGCAACCCGGAAGGAGTTGGAGATCATTATTCTAAGTGATGTAACTGAGGAATGGAAAACCAAACATCATATGTTCTCATTCATAAGCGGCAGCTAAGCTATGAGGATGCAAAGGCATAAGAATGATACAGTGGACTTTGGAGACTCAGGGAAAAGGGTGGGAGGGGGGTAAGGGATAAAAGATTACACATTGGGTGTAGTGTACACTGCTCGGGTGGCAGGTGCACCAAAAGCTCAGAAATCACCACTAAAGAACTTATCCATGTAGCCAAAGACCACCTGTTCTCCAAAAACCTATTGAAATAAAAAATAATAAAAAAGAAAACAAGAGAGTTTATACATTAAAGTGGAAAAATGTAGTACAAACAAGACTCATTTCACTCAGCCTGGATGGGGGACTGGGTAGCATTGGAGTGGGTGTCAAATGTAGTGTGAGGATGGGATGCTTGATCTGAGTCTGGAAACTGCAGTAGAAGTTGACTAGTTTATGTAAAGCAATATGTGAAAGATAGGGGATGGCGCAGCAGATCCTCAAAGTGTTATTTTATTACAATGTTCATGAGAAAAAAATAGATTCCGTGCCAGGGCCACTGCTTATGTGGAGTCTGCCCATTCTCCCTTAGTGAATTAGGTGAGCTGGCATGTCTAAATGGCCTCATTGTGAGTGATTGTGGGTAAGAGTGGCCCTGCAATGGGATGGCAAGCTGGCCAGCATTGGTTCCTGCTTGGGACCCTGAGATGCTGGGATGGACTCCAGCCAACCAAGACCCAGAGATGGAATAAATTGGTTGGAAAATGAATGAATAAATACAACTGATTGTAAAATAAAAATTGATAGACTTTACAATACATGTATGACACTAACGGATGCAGTATGAAAGTGCTCAGCGAGCCCTCCATGTTTGTGATGGTTTTTGAACTTCATGGTTGGAGGAGGTGCTCCTGACAATTTTTGCATTTGCAAACATTTTTTCTTTGATTTTCCCCACCACAACGACAAATGCTGTCACTCACAGGTTCATCAAAAAGGGGGCAAATGATTATCTTACTTGTTTCTATGAATCTTTCTTAAATGTATGTATAATTCACATTTACTTCAGTGTTTGATATTAGAAGTGTTTGGTGACTTTATTTAGAAGTTTGGTGATGTTTTTGTGACCAGAAACATACTGTAGGAACTTAACTTTTGTGTATATCAATTAGCTTATGGTAAAATTGGTTTCCCTGTACATTGTGTCACTTAAAGTTAGTTTCCAAGAACCTTACTATTGCCAGTTCTGTCCCGTAGACGCTGACTGAGGGATGAAATGAGTACTCAGACACAGGTATGTAGTGTAAGAGCAGCTAGGGGACTGCCTGGCTCAAGTGGCCAGAGTGCATCCCTAAGAAGCTGGAGCTGCTTGCTTTTTTTCAGTGCAGGCATAATGCCAAAAACCTGGAGCCAACAAAACCTGCAGGTAATTAACATTTATTGTTCCCCTTTCAGGGAACATCACACGCAGATGATCAAAGGTCAGATTTTGGTCAACGTAAGTAAACAAGCCTGTTTAAGATAAATTCCCTCACACTCCCTTGTACCTACTCCTTACCCTCTGCCTCAGGGTTATAGAACAGCTGCCTTCAGCAATTCTGCCCCAGGGCTCTGCAGAACCTTCTGTGCCTTCAGAAGATTTGCATCATTTCCCTATAGTTTTTCCCACCACTCTGACCAATCCCCCACATACTATGATGGTAAGTGATGACTTACTGTTTATAAATCATAACTCGTTCCTTAATTTTGAAGTTTAGTAAGTCTACTTAGTAAGTATAGTTACATGGGGGTGTAGTGGGAGATGAGTCCCTGACACACAAGGACTCTATCATGAAAGTCTTTGTAGACCATTGGAGCCCATGTGAGGTCATTTTGAGTTCTGCCTAGCAGACAATGGCACCATTAATGACTGATAACCTGGAGAGAGACATCTGGTTTGCTCCAATTCATTTTATACATTTGGAGAGAAACTAGAGAGTAGGAGTGTATAATTAGGTGAATGTAGTAAAAATAAGGGTTGAACAAAGCAAAACAGAACAGTACAAGCCTGATCCAGGGCAGTGGGCTCTTTCTGATATATCAGTCACTGAAACTTGCTAGTTTCGTCAGCAAAATATTTGTCCCCCTTTTTCCCCAATCCCTGCAGCAGCTACCTTAGTTTATTCATGTTCTTGGTCCAGTGGATTGAACTGAGACCATTACCCGCTTTTAAGGGCAAATTCCTAAGCCACAGATACTGAACTAGTTGTTTTTTGTTTTGTGGAGTGAGAAACGCAAGTAGAGGTTGGGGCTGAATGGCTCAATGGAAGAGCCAGGAAGGATCCAGAATTGAAAGGGAATTCAATGGAAGCATAGGAAGAAAGCAATAGAAAAAATAAGTGAAGATTTTTGGAGCAAAATGCTATTATCCCTTCAGTCTACTCATGACATTCAGTACAATGTCAATATCTTGGTGCTCCATGTTGTGGGACCAGATCTCCTTTGATGCAAGTTCTGTTTCAAGGTAGTGTAGCAGTGGAGGTCATGCCAAAGGGAGCATGCCCAAATATGGGTTATCATTTCTAACCTGGATTGCTCCTTGCCATTAGTGCTCCTCCCCTTGGCAAAGATAACTTCCTAAAACATAAATCTTATTCAGTTTATCCTCAGCTTAAAAACCTTCAAAGCCTTTTTCTCCCTCCCAGGATGAAGTTCAACTCCTAAAATGACACATTCAGTTTTTCATGAGCATGTCCTTAATAACCTGTCCAGCATGATCTCCTGCCTCTGGCCCCATCTTTTTCTGTGCTCAGATCAAATGGCTAAAATGCTAAAATCCATCTAGTTTCATGAACCAACCATTCTTTTGCTTTGCACAAGCCAATCCTTTCTTCCCATACTCCTTGGGGTTCACTCCTATAGGATACCCTTGGGTCTCTGTAATAGGAGTATCCAACCACACCGCCACTACAGCCTAAGGAGTAGCATCACATCACTGGCAACCTGGGAGGGGGTACTGGGGAATGAGGGAGCAAGGTGCTGCTGAAGTTCGTGGTTATCTCAACACCCCCAATGACGTTATGCATACTAAAAACCAAAAAGCTAACTTCATCTTTACCCTGCCAGAAAAGCATGTTAATGGACTTTGGAGAGACAGGTGTAGTTGTGTCTAGCACTTTATATTTCTTGATGGCCTAGTATGGATGGGTCAGACACTTTGCTAGATTGTAGGACCTCAAAAACGTCTCTCTCTGGAATTCTCTGTGTCAGTTCTCATCTGAGAAAAGCATAGTTTTTATGAAAAAGCAAAAAGGAGCATGCAGTGTAACACTCTGTAATTTGTAAAAGTGCTCTAGTGTTTCACCCTTCATTGTAAATATGTTACATGCTTGTTCTATGTACAAATTATATCCAATGCAGTATATTATGACATATCTTATACTTCACATTAAATATATTATGATACAAGCTATGAATGTAATAGGGTAGTTGCACTGAATAATCCAGGAACATCACTTACGTAGACTATAATGTGGATGGTGCTCCCTGGAGCTGTGTAATGTAGCAGCTGATAAAATATATTACATATAATGTAGTACACATATTATACTGACACCTGACACCATGTATCCCACACTGTTGATGTATTAACATGCTCTTACTATTCCATTGTCTACACTGATATAATTTTATAATTCTAAAGCACTCTTATCCAGGCAAATTATTTCATTGATCATTACAGTAACATCCCAAAAGACCCATGAACTTTTCAATAGACAGTTTATATCCCAAGATTCTTTGAGCCCCCTCATCTCGAAATTCACACTTTCTCTTTCCACCAATCATATTATTATTATATCATGATTGTCAGCCTGTCTTAATCAAACACTACATTGAAATACACGCCCCCAAACAAAACTTCCCCTCTGAGACACAACCAAAGCTCTGTAGAGTTGGCATTCTCCCTTACTGTGATAGGCAATAAACTCAGCTGTCTTCATAACCTCAGCATATGACTTCTTTTCTTCCTTAAGTTGAAAACTTTCACCTTTTGACTTGCAGGTAGCACTTGACAGCTTCTCTTTGGAATATCTGTATTGCCAGTATCACTATTCTCCAGGTTAGGGGCCATTATAAAGTAAAATAAGGGTTGCTTGAGCAGAAGCACAGCGATGGCTCAACAGGTGATCTGGTAACCAAGAGAGCTACTATGGGACTCACAGGCAAGTGAGGCAGGAGAACAGGGTCTGGAGGCAGGGAACATAAGCCTGATTCATGCTGACTTCCTAGAACTAAACCAAATGGGAACACTTCAGCTATGACAGGGAATATCCTCTCCATTTACATAGGGTGCACACCGTGTAAATGACTTTGTAACTTTATTTCATCCTCTTTGTTGACATAAGGTGTACACCACGTAACCAATGGAAACCTCTAGAGAATATTTAAACCCCAGAAAATTCTGTAATGGGGCCCTCAAGCCCCTGTGCTGTGGCCCGCTTCCACCCTGTGGAGTGTACTTTCATTTTCAGTAAATCTCTGCTTTTGTTTCTTCATTCTTTCTTTGCTTTGTTTGTGTATTTTGTCCAATTCTTTGTTCAAGATGCCAAGAACCAGGACACCTTCATCCAGTAACGCAAGGAGTGTAGACAGCGTGGATATGCTGGACAAAGGGTCAGTTCATGTCCTAGGTGGTACAGAGTGGGACAATGTGAGATTTAATCACATGACTTAGAACAGTGTGTGATTTAAAACATATGAACTATTTATATGTGGGATTATTCATTTAATATTTTCAGACCTCAGTTGCCCCCAGATAACCTGTGGAATTTTTCATTTCATATTTTCAGACCTCAGTTGACCTCAGATAACCAAAGTCCTGCAAAGAAAAAACGCTGATAAGAGGAACTATGGTACATGCTATTGTTTTCTTATCTTTTTACTTTGCTTATCTTATACTTAATTTCTATTTTCTTTCTCCAGTCCTCTTTTCCCAAAGTTATATCTATCTCAGATCTCCCGGTAATTCCCATCATTTCCTATCATAATTGGTGGGTCACAGGGATACAGGCAAGGTTGACCCTCCTAGTTTTTATTCCTACAAAAATACAATTGTAGAAAACATTGAGATTGAACTAAATATTTTATTTACTATCATGTGCGTGAGGTCTATAAATATTAATAGGTGGGCGTTACAATGAGGTATTCTCCAAAACCTCATAAATAAGGGAAATGTGATATTCTTTGAAGTGAAATCAATAGTTTTTGCTCTCATCTACAAGGTCGCTTTAGACAGAATACTTCCTGGATCTGAGAGCTTTGACTGTGATCTAATTGAATATGTTTGCACAGCTAAAGAAAGATTAGGTTAATTAGAAAAGGATTGTTTAGCCTTAGAAATACAGAAGAAAGAAAATCAAGCAGTTTGGGCAGATCCAGGTGGAGGGAACCTTAGCCAAGATCCCTGGCAAAGTTGCTGTTTATTGTGAAATTGAATACGGGGAGTCCTGGCCTCCAGAATACAAGCGTTCTGGCTCCTCTGACAAGTCTGTCCCCATTGTGAGATTGATGTCATCTGTGATAGACATATGTCCTAAACATCCAATTCATTGTACTCCCCTTGTTCGAAGTCTGCTGTCAGAGCAATCTTCCATTTACGATTTAGCTTTTCTGGATGTCATAGAGAAAGGCTAGTCTAGTTTTAAAACTGCATATATTCAAGTCCCTGAAACAGTTCTGCTTTTTAATATAAACCTAAAACAGGGATTTCCAATTTTTGGAATTATAGTAAAATATACATAACATCAAATTTACCATCTTAATCATTTTTAAGTGGCATTAACTACATTTACATGTTGTGTAGCCATCACTATCATCCATCTCCAGAACTCTTTTCAGCTTGCAAAACTGAAACTCTGTACCTACTGAACATTCAGTCTCTGGTCACCCCTTCCCCAGCCCCTGGTAACCACCAGTCTGCTTTGTCTGTGAATGTGACTACTGTGGGCACCTCACTGAAGTAGAATCATACAGCATTTGTCCTTTTGTGACTGATTTGTCTTACCTAGCATAATGTCTTCAAGGGTCATCTAGGTTGTAGCATGTGTGAGCACATCTTTCCTTTCTAAGGCTGAATAAAATTCCATTGTACGCATATACACCACTTTTTGTATTTTCATTTCTCTTAAGGGGACACCTGAGTTGCTTCCACATTTAGCTATTATGAAAATGCTGCTATGAACATGGGTGTACAAATACATTAGTCTCAGGAGCTTGGTTTTTGTGAGTCCACCCATGAAGAATGAATCTGTGGTTTGCATGCTGATGAAATCAAACTGCTGAGCCTTCAAGGGCCCAAATGGAAAAAACTTACCAGGGTAAATGACATTTTTGGGTGATTTCTTGCTACTATTATTATGTAGAAAAAAATCTTAGAATGTAAGGGTTGGATGTTGGGCAAACTGGTTTTCTTAATACTAGTGCTACTTTTGCATACATGGGAGCTTATTTTTCTAAGAGCTAGTCAAATATTGCTAATTTTCAAGTTCTCTTTTGCAGAGGAAAAGCTTATGTGGTCTGATATTCTTTGCCTTCTCAGATTGAGTTAATTTGCAAATTCACAGATATTGTTCTCAATAGACTATGATATTATATAGAAAGGATTATTTCAGTTAAAATACATCTTACACTCTATATTCAGGGATGTCTCAGAAGTGTTGACATCTCAAAATGAAATGAGGGCGCTTCCTGTGTTGACTTTTACCAACTTGGGCCTATTTATTTTTCTTTATACATTTATATTCTGTTTTTGTCTAGTGAACGGTTACTCTATTCCAGTCCCCTCTCCTCTGCTCCCTAATTTAGCCTTTGTATAGTAAATTGGGTACTTATAGGGATAAATCACCATTCACTCTTTAATAAGTCTATTAAGGCTTATGTAATTAGAGCATTCATTAGTCCTTTAATAGTACTTACATTTAAAATCACAGGGCAAGGCAGGAAGGGAGGTATCAGTGACTTGAGTGAGTTAATATGCTTGGTTTTCTTCCCATTTCCCTTGAAGCTAAATTTATCAGTTAAGTATGCCCTGGGATAAACTGTTCCACTCACTCAAAGAATCAAAATACACTTCACATACTGTTTCTGTGAAAGGATTACCAGATAAAATATTAATATGAGTGCAGATACAAGAAATTATTACAGAAATTTGGAAAATACACTTTCTTACAATTGTGTTTCTTCATCTCTTTGTTCTTCCTGAGCCTGGAGGAAGTGGACAAAAGAGTTATTAAGAGGCCGGGTGCGGTGACTCACGCCTGTAATCCCAGCACTTTGAGAGGCCGAGATGGGTGGATCATGAGGTCAGGAGTTCAAGACCAGACTGGCCAAGATGGTGAAACTCCGTCTCCACTAAAAACACAAAAATTAGCTGGGCATGGTGGCACACACCTGTAATCCCAGCTACTTGGGAGGCTGAGGCAGGAGAATCACTTGAACCCGGGCAGCAGAGGTTGCAGTGAGCCAAGATCGCACCACTGCACTCCAGCCTGGGCAATAGAGCAAGACTCTGTCTCAAAAAAAAAAAAAAAAAATAGTTTTTAAGAACAGAGTCCCTGTAATCTCAGCACTTTGGGAGGCTGAGGCGGATGGATCACCTGAGGTCAGGAGTTTGAGACCAGCCTGGCCAACATGGTGAAACCCTGTCTCTACTAAAAATACAACAATTAGCTGGGCGTGGTGGCATGAGCCTGTAATCCCAGCTATTCAGGAGGCTGAGGCAGGAGAATTGCTTGAGCCTGGGAGGCGGAGGTTTCAGCGAGCCAAGATGGCACCACTCCACTCTAATCTGGGTGAGAGAGTGAGACCAAACATCACTTTCTGGCTGGGCATGGTGGCTCACACCTGTAATCCCAGCACTTTGGAAGGCCAAGGTGGGTGGATCACCTGAGGTCAGGAGTTTGAGACCAGCCTGACCAACATGTTGAAAACCCATTTCTACTAAATACAAACAAATAAACAAAAATAGCTGGGTGTGGTGGCACATGCCTGTAATCCCAGCTACTTGGGAAGTGGAAGCAGAAGAATCACTTGAACCCAAGAGGTAGAGGTTGCATTGAGCTGAAGTTGTACCATTGCCTTCCAGCCTCGGCAACAAGAGCGAAACTCTGTCTCTAAATAAATAAATAAATAAATAAATAAAAATAAAACACCACTTTCTGTGAGGCTGTGCTAATTTTGTTTAGCACAAGGAATGATGGAAAGCCATGCACTGTTTCACTGTGCAGGTTAACTTTTCCCGTGGCAGGCAAACTTAGATAGCTTGAGAAATCTCTCATCCTTTTGTGGGCATTTTACTGAGCTGGTTTGTCACCAGCCCAAGCTTATTTGTGTACAAGGAAAGTTACAAGAAAGAATTGGTTTACCCGTTGCACGTTTGCATTAATTACCACATGAATTGTTGGCAGCATCTGGGAGACCTAGTTCACATGGCTCTGTAGCAAGGATAATTGTATTGCTTTGGACTTTCTCAAAGTATTTTCACGGAGAACACTTAGCGGTGCTAACAGGTAAACAGGTTCTATGACCAAGTAAGTTTGGGAGACAATGGATTAAGCCACATTATATAGAATTTTTTTTCTGCGGGGCTTTCAGGTAGCTTTAGCTTACTGCAGCTCCTTGGGAGGAGGGCCAGGAGACCAGGTAGCCCTTAGTGTTAAGAGCACACCCGCTCCTGCACTTACTTCTTGTTGACCTGGGCAAGTCATCAAACTTTTTAGCATCTGAGTTTTTCTTTTTGGTTTTTGAGATGGAGTCTCACTCTGTCGCCCAGGCTGGAGTATAGTGATGCGATCTTGGCTCACTGAAACCTCCACCTCCCAGGTTCAACCAATTCTCCTGCCTCAGCCTCCCCAGTAGCTGGGATTGCAGGTGTGTGCCACCACGCCCAGCTAATTTTTGTATTTTTAGTAGAGATGGGGTTTCACCACATTGGCCAGGCTGGTCTTGAGCTCCCAACCTCAAATGATTCGCCCGCCTTGGCCTCCCAAAATGCTGGGACTATAGGCATGAGCCACTGTGCCCTGCTGCATCTGAGTATTCTTATTTGTAAAATGATGGACTTAAATTAGACCACTAAGGCTTCATTCAGCTGTGTGATTTCTGCAATAAATAATTTTCCAAAACTTCAGATAAATCATGTAAGGCACAAGGAAAGAAAATTCTGGTCTGACTTTCAGTCTAACTATGATAATTCGTAATTCATCTTCATCTCATAATTTACTTTTGCTTTTTAAAAAATGTCAGTACAAGGAATCGGCCAAATAAATATATTTTACCAGGCTTTTTTCCCCCCCTCTGAGTAATATAAGTCAACATGAAACTGTATGGTTAGACTTGTTTTAGAAAAATAGATGAATAGGCCAGGCACAGTGGCTCACACCTATAATCCCAACATTCTGGGAAGCTGTGGTTGGAAGATTGCTTGAGGCCAGGAGTTTGAGACCAGCCTGAGCAACATGGTGAGACCCCATCACTACCAAAAATAAAAAATTAGCTGGCTGTGGTGGTATGTGCCTGTGGTCCCAGCTTCTTGGGAGGATGAGGCAGGAGGATTGCTTGAGCCAGGAGGCGGAGGCTGCAATGGTCTGTGATGGCATCACTTCATTCCAGCCTGGGTGACAGAGCAAGACCCTGTCTTGAAAAAAAAAAATAGTAAAATGAAATTAAAAACAGAAAACAGGTAAGTGAATCATTTCACCCTCTTCCTTCTGAGTGTTGGCATATAGTTGCTGCATTTTAATTTTAGTCTTGCTTTTCATTGTTGGAGTGATGAAGATAAAAGAATGATATGTTCTTTTGAAAAAATCTAACTACAAAATAAATTTTGTCAAAATTCTATTTTTTGATAACAAATATATAATCTGAAAAGATAAAGAAAGGCTTTGGATCATCAAATGCATTTCTATAACGCTTACCTCTAAAATGTTTCCTTCATGAATCTATAATACTAAATTTCTGTCGCATGGATAATGCTGATTGTCATTCTATGAATGAATAAAAGTTGGTAAATAAGAAAAGCCCATATATAATAAAATGTCTTTTTCTATTGACATTGTGCTGTACAGCATTTGTGTTCCCCTCGAGTGGGAAATGCATGATTTATTTATATAGAAAATAATAAATAGCACACACATTCAATGGTGAGGTAAATTGCAGGATACATTTTTTATTAACTCAACAAACATTTATTAAAAACCTACTGTGTGCCAGCCAGTGTCCTAAGTGCTGAGAAGACAGTCCTATAGAGAAGATAGACAAGAAGAGGCCGCACAATATAGTGACAATGCATCATGCTAGATTAGTTAGGCAGTGATAGTAAAGCCAAGAGGAGGGCCACCTAACCTAACCTTGTGAGATCAGGAAAGGCTTTTAATTAAATGAATAAAATTTAAATAGGCCAGGCACGGTGGCTCATGCCTGTAATCCCAGCAGTTTGGGAGGCCGAGACAGGTGGATCACTGGCAGTCAGGAGTCTGAGACCAGCCTGGCCAACATGGTGAAACCCCATCTCTACAAAAAAATACAAAAATTAACCTGTGTGCTGGCATGTGCCTGTGGTCCCAGCTACTTGGGAGGCTGAGGCAGGAGATTCACTTTAACCTAAGAGGAAGAGGTTGCAGTGAGCCAAGATTACACAACTGCAGTCCAGCCTGGGCAACACAGCAAGACTCTGTATCAAAAAAAAAAAAAATAGTCATTTGTCTTCACTATATGACCCTAAAAGAATTTCAGGCTTAAATTGACTAGTATCTTTTAGTCCATACCACTTTGCTTAATAGTTCCTCATTTAAAAAACTAATGCTTGTTTATGTTTTTCCAAATGTAAAAGTTAGTATACAGGATTACTTACGAAGCCCTAAAATTTTTTTTTTAAATTTACATCATTTCTACTATCTACAAGTTATCAATAATATGTTTATATATTTCTTTTGTCATCATTTCCATGCATTACAAAATAGATATAGACAATAATAGAATTCTGTATCTGATATTAACATCATGATATATTTATGTCATTAAAAATCTCTAAAATATCTGTATGCATAATTTTCAATGGCTATTCAAGTAAACCAAAATGTATTAATGTTTTTCTATTTATGTAGTTTCATACATTCTTCAGGTATAATCAAATGACTTACAACATTCAACTACCTACTGAAAAAAATAATATAACATAATCAGCTGTTTTCTATTCCCTAAAATCGGTACCTCAAAAGATTATATTGTATTTGAGAGTTCCTTCATTATTCAGTAAACTAATGCATAGGCTACATCTTCTAATATATGGTAAATTAAACATATCCATAGGTTAACTAGATAAGCAATATATCTTAAATATATTTCTTTTTAAACAGAATTTCTATGCTCCATATATTGTAGATGTGTTTTGGCCCCTAGATCATACTGCAACATTTGAAAACTAATGTTTTAGGATAGTTCAATGCCTCTCCGGAAAGAGTAGAGAATATATGTACCATGGGTCAAATGACATAATTTGTTGGATATATACAAAGTCATACCTCTGTTGAAATTGTGATGATTTTCTACAAACAAGCCCAAATACAAATTCTAGACTCCTGTGTAGTCCATCCTTACCTTCCTGCAGCTTTCAAAATCCACGATCAATGTTACAGAAATTTCAAGGGAAAAGAAGATCCAATATATAAAATACAATTCCCCTTCTTAAATCCCCGTAAGTTTCTTCTTTCATTTTGCTACAACTGGAGTCTTTCATTCTCAACTGTCTACCAAACTTTCCCCAACACACTCTGAGTGAGCAGCTATTCAGTTCTCTATATATAGATCACCTTAACCTTTCTCCTCCTTTCAGTTTTGTCCATGCTCATCCATTTGCTATGACCTGAGTGTTTGTGTCCTCCCATGATTGTCATGTTAAAAACTAACCCCCATGGTGAAGGTATTAGGAAATGGGTGATTAGGTCATGAAGTCACAGCCCTCATGAATGAGATTAGTGCCCTTACCAAAGAGGCCTGAGGGGGCTTTTTAGCTTCTTTTGTCACAGAAGGTGCCATCTGTGAGATGCCGTCTATGGCCATAACCAGACATCAAATCTGCCAAAACTTTGATCTTGGACTTCCCAGCATCCAGAACTGTGAGAAATAAATTTCTATTGTTTATAAATTACCCAGTCTGAAGTTTTCTTATAGCAGTCCAAATGGGTGAAGACGTTCAGTAAGCAAGAATTGCTCCCTCTGGAAGCCCAAGGTGAAGTAAGAGGAAGATTATATTGGATTGGTTGGTTCTATTGGGTTGGATCTGTTACCTAGTATTAATTTTTGGATCTGTCTGTTGTATAACCTTACTATAGACTCCTGGATAATTAGAGAATTCCCGCTTTCTTCACTAAAAGGGCCTAGTCAGTATGCCTGACATTCTCAGAAAGAAAGTTTGACACTACTCTTAATTCTGCCTCCCCTTCCATCAGTGGCCTTTATTAGAATACTTGACAGTGAACTGGTTTAGTTGTTCATGTTATAAAATGGAAAAGATGTACAAAAGGTTTTTTTAGGTTTTGGTTAGAATTAAGTCTATAAGCTGACCACAGGCACATAAAGAAGGCATAAAAATAACAGAGAGTGCAAGTGACATAATGGCAGTGTTTATTGTTTGTGCCTAAGTGGTCACATCAGCTACAAATTATAAAGCTGTGTTTTCTACCCTCGACCCCTTCTTACACCAAGCTTTGACCTACTCACTATACACTGTGCTGTCTCAAATAATTACCGTCAACAACCACACACACACACAAATTGGCAAATACACTCTTTCCCTAAATCCAAACCACAACACAGAAGAGATTGATGAGTCAAAAATGCAACTTCATTAAATTTAGTTGTAAATTATATGATGTTTCTAGTTTGCCCCATCTCTAGACAGGGCTGCTTCTGCCACTACTGTGACTATCTGTAGCAGTTGGTTGCTGTGCAACTATGAGAAGACACAGAAGGATGATCTGATCCATTAACAATTACCATGTAATTGAAGTAAAATGTGAAAATAAGAAAATGTTCCCAGGTGAGATTAACCAAGAACATCTCCCTGTAAAGCTTTCTGTTATGCCTATCTAACTTCTTGAAACTGGTATAAATTCATCAGTTCTAATTGATATGAAAGTTGAAAGAGTGAAGTAATGTAAATAATAACTAACAAAAGGATCTATTGCCTATGGATAACTTATTAGATTAATGCATTTTAAACATACATTATCTCATTTAATTTTTGCAGTAGTTATGTGAAAGAAAGTACAATTTTATTAATATTTTACAAATGAGAAAAATTAAATGACAGCTAGTAAGTGAGAAAGTTGGGGCTCAAATGCTGCATGGTCCGACTCCAAAATTGGTTATTTCAATGACTTTGCTAGGCTACTGTAGCCTTCCTTGGAGCAGTGAGCTAGTCCCAGGTTTATCTACATTTCATCATCTCCAGATCTTGCAGAGTCTTACATTGTGTTTGTTTGTTTGCATTTGTTCAAGTTAAGAGTGCTTTTCATATTGGTTCTCCTGAGATAAGCAATTTAGGAGAGTCAGAAAGGGAGGAATGTGTAAAGATTAGGGGAATCAGAAGTTTGGGGGATGAATGAAGAGAGAGGAGGAGAGAAGACAGAAAAGCTAGAATTCTTCTGGTCTCTGTTAACTTACACTGTTCAAAAGTTATGATGAAGAGAACCTTAAATACAGCCACAGAGTGACTGCAGAGTCCTATGATATCTTACTGGATTCTCAGATCTAAACCAATTTATAGCATGTAGCAATTTATTTTTTCCTTGGTGCCTGGGCACAATGAATTAGGAAAATATCTATTTCTGTTCTAAGTGATTTCTACTAAGGGCTAAGGAAATTCCTGGATAGGAACTCCCAATCTATATTCCCCAAGTGCTGTCCCCACCCCAAAGCCCATATGTTGGGCCAGTCCGGGGGCCCTGGGGAACTAAAGGAAAGGAAATGTCTTAGTGTTCTCCATCTCCTCATCTCTTTCTCTAGCCTTATACTCTGGCTCTGACTAGAAACGATGATTATTATAGGAAAGGAAGTAGATCTATAACATTTTGGTCCAATGGGCTGATGGAGGAGAAATGGAATCATGAAAACATTCTAAGTACATCCATTCACGATGGATCAAAAGTCAGATTTATCCATCATGATCTCAGATGTTTGTGTGTCACTGAAAGAAACCTGTGTAACTTGATTGAATCCTAATCTATTCAGGGAGAGGTTTCTAGGGACATGCAAAGTTTATGATAGAAAATAAGTTTTGGCCAGGTACAGTGGCTTATGCCTGTAATACCAGCAATTTGGGAGGCTGAGGCAAGTGGATCACTTGAGGTCAGGAATTCGAGACCAACCTGGCTAACATGGTGAACCCTATCTTGACTAAAAGTACAAAAATTAGCCAAGCATGATGGCGGGCACCTGTAATTCCAAATACTCAGAAGACTGAGGCAGGAGAATTGCTTGAATCCAGAAGGTAGAAGTTGCAGACAGCAGAGATGGTGCCACTGTACTCCAGCCTGGGTGACAGAGCAAAACTCTGTCTCAAAAAAAAAAAAAAAAAAAAAGAAAGAAAGAAAGAAAGAAAGAAAAAGAAAAATAAATTTTGCTTTACTTTGAAGAACAATGTGAAGAAAGGAAGGGTCAACAGACTAGAATAAAGGATTCCTGAAATTAGGCCTATTCCTATCATTGCATTATATTGGTTGGCTGACTGGATTAATTGATGAATGGATGGAAAAACTCAGAAAATTTTGGAGCACTAGTATTTGATAAAGTAATTGTCTTAGTCTGTTTTCTGTTGCTATAACAGAATACCATAGGCTGAATAATTTATGAAGAAGAAATTTATTTCTTACAGTTCTGGAGGCCAGGAAGTCCAAGAGCCTAGTGCTGGCAACTGGTGAGGGCTTTCTTGCTGTCCTAACCTGGTGGAGGCCATTGCTTGGTGAGAGGGCAAGAGCATGTGTGTTAGCTTCTTATTCTTATAAAGCCACCAGTCCCATCATGGAGGTCCCACCCTGAAGACCTTTTCTAACCCTAAATACCTCCCAGAGGCCCCACCTCCAGTCAACATATAAATTTGGGGGGACACATGCAAACCCTAGCAGTAATTAAGCAATATCATTAAAAAATTTGGGGCTATTAGCCCTTGATAGAATGATTTAGATTTTCTGGGAAATGGACATCCATTTATTTATTTGTTTATGTATTTGAGAGAGAATCTCGCTCTGTCCCCCAGGCTGGAATGCCGTGGTGCAATCTTGGCTCACTGCAGCCTCTGCCTTCCAGGTTCAAGCAATCCTCCCACCTCAGCCTCCTGAGTAGCTGGGATTACAGGCGCACACCCCATGCCTGGCTAATTTATTATTATTATTATTTTTAGACAGAGTCTCACTCTCACTCTGTTACCCAGGCTGGAGTGCAGTGGTGTGATCTCGGCTAACTGTAATCTCTGCCTCCCGGGTTCAAGTGATTCTCCTGCCTCAGCCTTCTGAGTAGCTGGGATTACAGGCGCACGCCACCACGCCTGGTTATTTTTTTATTTTTAGTAGAGATGGGGTTTCACCATGTTGGTAAGGCTGGTCTCAAACTCCTGACCTTAGGTGATCCACCTACCTCGGCCTCCCAAAGTGCTGGGATTACAGATATGAGCCACCACGCCTGGCCTGGGCTTCCTTTTATTGGGAGAATAAAAGATGGAAAGTGACTCATTGCGGGTGCAACCTCTATGTTAACATCACGTAAGTGAAAGCCATTTTTAAACATTTTATAGATGTGTTTGGTTGTCTGATATCTATTTTCTCTTTCACTCAGAGTTGTATCATCTCTTTTTGTTTGGGGGAACCTATCTTATTAGATTAAAACATGCATAGTGCAATCTAGGATTAGTGTCTGTGGAACTCAGCTTGGGAGACAGTACCTTGTTTTGTATGAGTAATTTCATTGTCAGAGCTTTGAATAGATGGGATAATCAATCACCCACAAAGTGTGACTTGAAGGGCACTGACTAATTTCAAGCATGTCTGAAATCTGCATCATTTAATTCAATTAAATTCATACAGCATTACCTGACTATTTGATGTGTGCCCTGCACTAGGAGAGAGAGACACACAGCTAAATATCTATATTTCAGTTTGGTGAATCCACAATAAAATACTGTATCTTTGAAACTTTATTTGCACATACATAAGGAAGCAATTAGTTGTGCCCAGGCAGGCAGGCAGGAAAGCAATGGAAAAGCAAAGTACCTTTTAAAGGAGCCTTCAAGAGTCAGAAGAGACTCAACAGGGAGCCAAAGGATGTGTGTGTGTGGGTGGAGTGGGGTGGAGGGAGGGCATGTGAAGGACAGAAGAACAGCGACTATTATCCAGGTTTTGATATTCCTTGATAAGTGATTCCTCAAAACACTACCTCTCTGATGATGAATTGTGTTTCCCAGATACCATGATATCAAGGAAGAAGGTAAACTGATATGAGACACGTGTCTTTCACATCTTCTAATCAAAACAGTAGCTGTCATCTGTGGTGGATTTACTGTAAAGCCAATGTTTCAGGGTCTGTCATTTGCATGAGGTTCTTCCAAGATTCTGTATGTAATTCTGTATTAATAATTTCATATATTCCTTTTGAAGGGGAACTCCCCCAAATTCTGTAAAACTCAGATCCTATAAAACTTGGATCTATCCCTTCCTACCATTTATTGTATGGTGTATCAATCAGGGTCCAATCAGGAGACATAAACCACACAGTAATTTGAACAGGCAATATTTAGTATAAAGATTTATAACTGTAATAGGGAATTGGAGGCCTGGGGATTGGCTAGTAAGGAGTGAAAATAACTTTAAAGCATGCAGGAATGACAGATACGGGGTGCAGCCACTAAGAGCTGAAAGAGAGAAGCCAAGGAAGGAACACATCTGAAAAAGCCGATCATCCTGCTCTCCAGCCTCGTATCAAGGCTGAGATCCAGACTTTATTGGTGAGGGCATGGCTGTGGCTCCCTGAATGGCAGAGAAGTTTGCTGAGGCTGGGAATTCCTCAAAAAGTGTACCAGGGAAGCCATGTTTGGGAAGATACCAGGCCTGATGCACATCACTGAGAAGCTCTCTAAAAGAGTGTGGAGGAAAGCCATGCATGGAAGGTGCCTTGGACTTCTGGCCAGCTAGCGATGCAGGAACCCTGCGCTGGAGAAGCTGCCTTCACTGTAGGAGCTGGGTGCTGCAGAAGCTTCATAGGCTGAAGCAGCCTGCCCAGCAGGCTATCACAAAACCAGGAAGGAGAGCTCCTTCCTCCTGCAGGGTCCTTCCAGCACCCCCACTTGACAAAGATCAAATTTTATCATCATGCAAACTGCAAAGGAAAAATACATTTTCACAGAACAGAGAATAAAAAGTAGACTTGGATCTCAAGTAACTGACACTTGCAGTTTCCATACATAAGTCATAAATGTTACCTCATTCAATTCCCGTAAGAACCCTGTCTGTCTTATGTAAGTTTTATTGGCACAAAGTACTGCTTGTGAATATACATATTTCTGACTGTACTGACAAAACTGGATTTTTGGATCCATCTAAACAATGGATGTCTCCATCTGAAACAATGGGATGTCTCCTGTAAGACTATGTCTGAGAGGGGTCACCTAGAAGGACCAGCAGGAGGGCAGCTAAAAAGGCCTGTCAGTCATTTTAGCTTTCCATGACTACTAACCAGCAATCACTTTTCATTTCACCATTTAGACTTGGCTTCAAATCTGGAAAGCCCAAGACGTACATCAGGAGTGTGGCTATTAAGAATTTAATTAAAACATTCCAATTCTGTTGGGTTTACCCTTTAAACTATGACTACCAAAGTACTTATAATCTCTTAGTTCCCTCTAGAGGGTTCAGTTATCAATCAGCCTGATGATCTGGGGGTTGTTTTTAGTGTATGTGGTTGAGGCATAAATAGGAAAATAAAATCTTGAAACAAATTTACATCTAGGTTTTAAAAAATTAATTAGTTTTCATATTTAAAGTATATAGGGATTCATTCAATCAGATTGGTGTATTGGGTGTTATGACTGAATTTTCCACTAGATGACACTGTTGTTTCAATTTATTTGCATTGGTCTTTGCCTTCTTTGGAATGGACTTCTTGGGTTAGCAAACTACTTGAAGGAATTTAGTAGCTCACCATTCTGCTTCCAGGTAAAATATCCCAGTATGGCAGGATCTAGCTTATTTGGAAATGCCTTAGGGAAACTACTTAAGTCTCCCCTTGTAACATACCTAAAACTTAATTCTCTTTATTGTCAAGAAATTGTTTTATACCAAATCTATATTTTTAATACCGCTGTTTAAACACATTTCTTTTTCCCCTGTTCTCCATGGAGATGAAGAAAAACAGATCATCTTTTTATATATAAAAGCCTTTCAAATACAGAGGACCAAGATAAAATTGCTTTTCATCTTTCTTTCCTGAAGGCAAAAATAATATAATTTCTTCTAACTTTTCATCACATTTCTTCACCAGTCATTTGGACTCAGGTTTGATGATTCTTGATGAGATCTGAATTCCAAATGGACTCCAAAATGCTCCAAGGACTTTAGATTTTGCTTATGACCAATTCAGTTAGTTTCTCAAAGTTTCAGCGATATGGCCTAATACTTTCTTGGATTCTTAAACAAACACAGAGAATCAGGCTAATATTGGTTTAAGTATCCACCCTTCATTCTGATGTTGGTGATAGAGGTTGAGTGGACAGGTGTTTATCAACTCAGACTTGTCCCAGATAAACCATCTTTGAAGCACTATTCTCTTTCCCACCTGTGGACCTCCACACTTATTATTCTCTCTACCTGAGATGCTCATAATCTCTCTGCCCTATGCTCTTTCCTCTTGTGTAGTTTCTACACATTTTCAACCTCAGGCTACACATCATTTTCTCAGGAGCCTTTCCTGAGCTCACATCATCTGCTGTCCGGCACACCAGGTCGTGGACTCCATTAGAGTCTTTCTTAGCACCTTGTACTTGTCTTTTGTGGAACTTTGCACACATGTAGCCATTTAATTATTTGTGAGCATTTGTTTAATGTCTGCTTTTCTCTCATTAGACTCTATTCAGTTAGGGATGAGATCTGTTTCATTCATCTACAAAGCTGCAGCACTTGTCTGGGAATATAGTAGGCACACAGTACGAACTTGGTAGGTTATTTTAACTAACTACTGGATGAATTCTTGACAAATAGTTGCATCCTTTTCTTTTCTGAGCGATAACAGTTCTTAGTAGGGCAATTCTCATGAATCAGGAGGTAGACAGGAGCATGACTCATTCAAAGACCTGGAAGAAAGCCTGGGATGTATACCGGAAGGGAGAGAGCTATGCACACCTGTCTGGTGAAGAAGTTAAGGCCAGACTTTAGACTTCGAACTGTGGGCAATTAAGACTATTGATGGGTTTTTGAAGAGGGAAAGGATATAGTCAGACGGTCCCAATTTACCAGGAATGTTGAATGGTTCATGAGGACAAAGACCATTTGTGTTGAGAATTTTAGCAGTAATCTTGACATTGAGCCTGTTCTTCTTTTGTCATTTCATTTCCAGTTGTAATTTTTGAGTTTATTTTTACCACACATTATAAGTTATTCATACAGATGAAGATGATGAAAATGATGAGGATAATCACAACTTAATGTCTAACATTTTTTGAGCACTTTCTGTATACCGTGCACTGGTCTAAACACTTTATATACATTACATTAGTGATTAAATTTTAAATGCATAACAATCACCTTGAATGGCTTCTTGCTCAGTACTGCTAGACCTTACCCTCAGAGTTTCTGATGCAGTAGATGTGGCTGGAGCCTGATAGTTTTTGTGTTTCCAACAATATCCTAGGTAATGCTGATGCTGCTGGTCCAGGGACCACACTTTGAGGACCACTGCACTGTATCATTTAATTGTTAATACAACTGTAAAAAAAGAAGGACTACTATTGTCTCCTCTTTAAAGATGAGGAAACTGAAGCTTCGAGAGGTGAAATAACTTGTTTAGAGTCACACAGCTAGTAAATGGCAGAACTGTCAGATCCAGATTCATCTAACTCAAAAGATGATCTTAACCCCTAAAGCAAAAGTTCTCAAACTTTGTGCATCAGAATCAATGGAAGAGCTTTTAAAAATTCAGGCCACTGAGTTCTACCCTATCTAATGAATCAAATCTTCTGGAGTAGGATGGGCTGTTTGTTATTGGACAAGATTTTCAGGGGACTCTAATGCCCATCAACTTAGAAAAATAGTGCATTTGGCCACACGTTGTAATACCTTAGGAGTTCAAAAAAATTACTGACACCAGTTAGTCTGATTTATTTGGGCAGTGGTGTGGCCTGAGAATCAGAATTTTTAATGTTGCCCAGGTGATTCTAATATGTAGCTTGAGAAACATGATAATCACTGCACTAAAATTCTGTCTCTTGAACTTGACTGCATATGTTTTGTACACACTCGAAAATGAATTCATTATGTGAATGCGAGGTTAAAGCCAGAAGGCTCCATAGCAGCTTTAGTAGGGGGAGGAGTTCTGAAGGTAGAGGACCTAGGTTTAGGTTGTTCTGTCATTTACTAACTCCATTGTAACCTTGAGTGAGTTTCCAAAAATTTTCTGAGCCACAGCTTTCTCATATATAAAATGAGAATAATAAGAAGATTACATACTCATCATAATAATGTTAATATATGGCATTATTATGAAAATTAAATGAGATTATATTATTTTAAGGCTTTATGAACTATGGAATACTAAACCAAGATGAGAGATTATTTTCACCCATATTCGAGAGAGACTTAACAAGGATCTATCCTAGCTGGCAATAAGTGAGACATATTAATTTTTTTTCTACCTTAAGAAGCCATAATGCCCAGCTCATATTTAGGTAATTATGTCAAATATATTTCCCTGGATTTTTTTTTTTTCTGGCAGGCATAAACAGAGACACAATCTTTTATGTATCATTGGTATGCTTTCCTGAAAGCACCAAATTATAGGCAGGACTAATGCGTTGTGAATGCTTACCGCCAGTTTATTGTGGCATGCTTCTGACATATGACCATCTGAAAAGCCATCACAGAGGAAAGAAATCATTCACAGTCTAATTTAAATAATGGCCACATCTTTGCAATGATGACAGACTGTGACAGTTTATAGGTTTTAGATGGCGACTCCTGCACTTTGTAAAAACAGATCATCTGCCAGTGGACCTGTGATTATTGCCCCATATACATTTGTGAATTTTTAAAGGGAAATTGAGTGTGCAGCTGCCATTACAACAGGTAAATTTAGATGAGTGAATGTATCTATCAAGTGACTTTTAAAAAAAGATCATCCGCCTGTGCTGCAATTCCTGAAGCCCCATTTCCCATTTTCAGATTTCTTCTTGGAGAAGAAGTAGAAAATAATGCAGAGAAGTTGAAGGAATATCTCTTGGTAAGAGTGGAACTAGGAGAATTGGAAATCGTTTTCTCTCTTCCTCATCCTTAGTATGCAAGCACCATGTTGATTCTGGGAAGCCAGAAGGTGCAGTGTAGAGGGACTGGCTTGATAGAGTGGAGGCTTATGGAATGAATTAGAAGGAATACCAGCTGGTCGTGGTGGCGTGTGCCTGTAATTCTAGCTACTTGGGAGGCTGAGGTGGGAGAATTGCTTGAACCCACAAATTTGAATCCAGCCTGGGCAACATAGTAAGGTCCTGTCTCAAAAACAGAAAAAGCAAAAAAAGTATTCCTTTCACCTTTTTCAAGGATGAGCTTTTCTAACCCCTTGCCTGCATGAATAGAGCCCCTTTTTTTCCCTATGCAAAAATCTTTAAACTAGGGAGGAGGGAAACACAGGTTGAAGACGTTGTGCAGCCACCTTCACACTGGGGAAAAATGTCCTTTCAATGGGGCAAGGACAGCTTTTCCTTTATTCTGAGGAGAAAAGGTGTGTTCAAAAGTAAAGAGTAGGTTTATCTGTGCTCTGAATTTAGAGTAAAGATGGCAAAGACCCAGAGTTGGAATAACAACTACTAGTTGTCGAATACTCTAAAAGATTAGCAAAATTTCCTTAATAAATTTTACCAAAAGGCACCTTCACTTTGAGTCCTAACTCAATGAGATTGCAGTATTTTTTTAAAAGTGTTTCTTGAGTGATTTTCCAATGAGTTCCTAAGTACCAAATTCAGTGATGTTGTGTTTATATGACTTGCTACTTGGTGAGCATGCTACTTGGTCTTCTCTCCTTCTGTTGTTTCCCTGCTTATGGTCAAAGCAGAAAAGAAGTATGAAGGAAGTGAAGAGTGGTCAGAGGAATAGGCACTAGAGCCTCTTCTATGTAGTATTAATCTGGCTTCCACAATGCTTTGTCCATTTCTGAATGATAGCACTCACCAAGTTGGGTTGTAATATATTGTTCCCCCCATTAAACTATGAAACCCTTGAGGGCTAAGCAGTGCGTTACTCCATTTAGTACCCATTGTGCTGGTAAATAATAGGTGTTTGGTAAGTGTTTATTAAATGAATGAACAAGTATTTGAGCCAACGTATAATAATAAACCTAAGTTAAAATCAGCAATGTATAAGAACTTAGGTTTCATATGATGTTCTGTTTTAAAATGCATATATATTCAAACATGTTACTTTTCTAACTTGGCTTACAAATACATTCACATCTCTCTTATTTCTCAAATCTTTTGGGATCCCAGAGTTCTGTTTTAAAAGAGGGTCCTGTACCTTTCTTGAGTACTATTCTACCCTGAATTGCTCAAGAACCCCAGGGATTATTCAGTGTGGAAGGGCCAGTACACAATCTCATCAGTTCAAGGGTGGGTACTGTTTTTCGCAGTTCTTGCTTTGATTGATTGAATCCTTATATTCTCTTGCCTGCTGTCTTCCCTTGAATCTTTATTGAGTTCCTTCTCTGGGCCACGCACTGTTCTAGTTGTGCCATCTCACATGTCCCTGTCCCCTGCTGCAGAGAGACAGCACACTCTTGGCTGCTTCAGATCTCTGCAGTGGCTCCAAACTCCATGCTTAGAATCCCCAGGTTACCTCTTTTGTGTTTGTCTAATTGGATTCACAAAACAGGTTAAGTCTTGAGGATCTTCTAGACTCAGCCACACTCTGTGCTGGGCCAATCCCTTTTCCCAGACTTCAGATCTTTACTTTGAAATAATAGAGTACCCAGACTTCTACCCTTCTGAGGAGCTCTACTTTGGGTACTTGGTGTCCTTTCCTACCATCAGGCCACTGTCCCGACCATCCCAAATATTGTAATAATGTTGAACTTCACAAAAGGAAAAGACCAAACTCACTTTTTTTTTTCCCCCAGGAGGCTTCTAGACTCTTATGCAGATTTGTCCACCTTCTCCACAAATGCTACCTCTGCGTATCAAGAAATATAGGGAGACTTTGTCAGGGTCCATCAGGTTCTATCTTTCCCCCAGGTAATAGCGCCTGCTAGTCTTACTTTTGTGTAACTAAGAGGAACCAGTTAAACGATTCTTCCCTGAAAAAATAAAGCCTGCTCCAAGGTGCCTTATTATGTTCATCTATAGATTCAAGAGTTCTTGGATTACATGTTCATTTTAAAATTTCTTCCCCACATGCACTTTCTCTTTATCAAGTCCACAGTAAGTGTTAATAGTAACTATTTCTAGACAATAATATTGTAAGGTATAACTTTATTTTTCTCTTATTATTCTCAATAAATACATGCTATTTGAAAAATAAAATGCTAAGAGTTAGTAAAATAAAGAAATATAAAGTAAATAAGTTCATAGCTTTAGAGTAAGAAATATCAACTGCACATGAGAGAGCTGGAATTTATCTTTGAAAATAAAACATGACATTGTCTATAGGTTTCATCCTCTGTTACTTCAAGCCAATTATAGATGAGTTTATAAAAATGTCTATTTACACCAAAGCCTGGCAGAGACACAACAAAAAAAGAGAATTTTAGACCAATATCCCTGATGAACATTGATGCAAAAATCCTCAATAAAATACTGGCAAACCGAATCCAGCAGCACATCAAAACAGCTTATCCACCATGATCAAGTGGGCTTCATCCTTGGGATGCAAGGCTGGTTCAACATATGCAAAATCAATAAACATAATCAGCATATAAAAACAGAACCAAAGACAAAACCACATGATTATCTCAATAGATGAAAAGGTGCTTTGACCGTAACAGCCCTTCATGCTAAAAACTTCATAATTTTGGTATTGATGGAGCGGTATCTCAAAATAATAAGAGCTATTTATGACAAACCCACAGCCAATATCATACTGAATGGGCAAAACTGGAAGCATTCCCATTGAAAACTGGCACAAGACAGGGATGCCCTCTCTCCACCCTCCCTATTCAACAGGTGTTGGAAGTTCTGGCTAGAACATCAGGCAAGAGAAATAAATAAAGAACATTCAATTGAGGAAAGAAGAAATCAAATTGTCCCTGTTTTAGATGACATGATTGTATATTTAGAAACCCCATCGTCTCAGCCCAAAATCTCCCCTTAAGCTGATAAGCAACCTAAGCAAAGTCTCAGGATACAAATCAGTATTACTGCAAAAATCACAAGCATTCTTATACACCAATAACAAACAAACAGAGAGCCAAATCGTGAATGAACTCCCATTCACAATTGCTTCGAAGAGAATAAAATACCTAGGAATCCAACTTACAAGGGATGTGAAGGACCTCTTCAAGGATAACTACAAACCACTGCGCAGTGAAATGAAAGAGGACACAAACAAATGGAAGAACATTCCATGCTCATGGATAGGAAGAATCAATATCGTGAAAATGGCCATACTGCCCAAGGTAATTTATAGATTCAATGCCATCCCCATTAAGCTACCAGTGACTTTCTTCACAGAATTGGAAAAAAACTGTTTTAAAGTTCATGTGGAACCAAAAAAGAGCCCGCATTGCCAAGACAATCCTAAGCCAAAAGAATAAACTGGAGGCATCACACTACCTGACTTCAAACTATACTACAAGGCTACAGTAATCAAAACAGCATGGTACTGGTACCAAAACAGAGATATAGACCAATGGAACAGATCAGAGCCCTCAGAAATAATACCATACATCTACAGCCATCTGATCTTTGACAAACCTGACAAAAACAAGAAATGGGAAAAGGATTCCCTATTTAATAAATGGTGCTGGGAAAATTGGCTAGCCATAAGTAGAAAGTTGGAACTGGATCCTTTCCTTACTCCTTATATGAAAATTAATTCAAGATGGATTAGAGACTTAAATGTTAGACCTAAAACCATAAAAACCCTAGAAGAAAACCTAGGTAATACCATTCAGGACATAGGCATGGGTAAGGACTTCATGTCTAAAACACTAAAAGCAATGGCAATAAAAGCCAAAATTGACAAATGGGATCTAATTAAACTAAAGAGCTTCTGCTCCAGCAAAAGAAACTACCATCAGAGTGAACAGGCAACTTACAGAATGGGAGAACATTTTTGCAATCTACTCATCTGACAAAGGGCTAATATCCAGAACCTACAAAGAACTCAAACAAATTTACAAGAAAAAAACAAACAACCCCATCAAAACTTGGGCAAAGGATATGAACAGACACTTCTCAAAAGAAGACATACATACAGCCAACAGACACATGAAAAAATGCTCATCACCACTCGCCATCAGAGAAATGCAAATCAAAACCACAATGAGATACCATCTCACACCACTTAGAATGGCAATCATTAAAAAGTCAGGAAACAACAGGTGCTGGAGAGGGTGTGAAGAAATAGGAACACTTTTACGCTGTTGGTGGGACTGTAAACTAGTTCAACCCTTGTGGAAAACAGTATGGCGATTCCTCAAGGATCTAGAACTAGAAATACCATTTGACCCAGCCATCCCATTACTGGGTATATACCCAAAGGATTATAAATCATGCTGCTATAAAGACACATGAACATGTATGTTTATTGTGGCACTATTCACAATAGCAAAGACTTGGAATCAACCCAGATGTCCATCAGTGACAGACTGGATTAAGAAAACGTGGCACATATGTACCATGGAATACTATGCAGCCATAGAAAAGGATGAATTCGTGTCCTTTGTAGGGACATGGATGCAGCTGGAAACCATCATTCTCAACAAACTGTCACAAGAACAGAAAACCAAACACCGCATGTTCTCACTCATAGGTGGGAATTGAACAATGAGATCACTTGGACACAGGAAGGGGAACATCACACACTGGGGCCTATTGTGGGTAGGGGGGAAGGGGGAGGGATAGCATTAAGAGATATACCTAATGTAAATGACGAGTTAATGGGTGCAGCACACCAACATGGCACATGTATACATATGTAACAAACCTGCACGTTGTGCACATATACCCTAGAACTTAAAGTATAATTTAAAAAAATGTCTATTTACCTGCCCTATTTGCTTACTTTCTAAAATGAGAGTGCTAGTCACAGATGATGCATACAATCTAAAGACATTTGCTCTGGGGTCTTAGTTTTTTTTTTTTGTGCTCTGTATACATATAAGTTTAAATTCTATTTCACCCTCCATTGTGTAATTTATTTTTTATAAAGCATATAAAAATAGAAGTAATTCTAAAACTTTTATTGTAGAAAAAGAACTAAAGTGTTGCCTCCATTTGTGTTTACATACCACTTTACTGTTAACCTAAAAATTTTCTAAGATGGATAGCTCATCCATTGGCATTTTTTCAGGAAGGCTGGCAAAATCTCTCAGGCAATCTCCTTCATATATGTTAACATTTACAAATATGATTTTAATGTTGCTTTAATCTCAAAACATATAATTAAAACAGTATAATCCCAGAGTAATGCTTTACTCTTTCAATGCAAAGTAAACTAGAGGAACGCTTTAAATTACTTATTGGTTGAATTGTCCTTCGTCAGTCACCTTGTCATATATGCTAAATGATATCCAGCAGAGCGCGGTGGCTCATGCCTGTAATCCTTTTCTTCTCTAAGACTTGTGTTTGAGAACTGTTCTCAATTAAACCCTGTTCCATTTAGTTGTAGATAAACCAACAATATAAACTTTTTCTTTGGCACAAAGCTTGTTTTTAGCTTCCAGGGCTGGATATTCATATGTTTTGAGTCCAGGAGTTTGAGACCAGTCTGGGCAACATAGAAAGATCTTGTCTGTACAAAAAAAAAAAAAAGATAAAAACAGAATTAGCTGGGTATGGGTAGTCCCAGCTATTCAGGAGGCTGAGGTGGGAGGATTACTTGAGCCCAGGAGGTTCAGGCTGCATTGAGCTGAGATCGCACCACTACACTCTAGACTGTGTGACAGAGTGAGACCCTGCCTCAAAAAAAAAAAAAAAAGGCTATCCAAACATTTAAGAAAGACAACAAATGCAGAATGTGCTCTTGATTGACTAAAATATGAAATCCCCTGTTTCAGTTCAAAATGATGAGGGAGCAGCTCATTTACTCCTCTGACTTCATGGGACTGGAGTTACAACAGTGGGAACTGTGATAACTCACACTTCCTGCACAGCTGGGCGGATGAGAAAAATGCTTTCATTGGGAAGAAGATTCCAGACTGGAAGTGAGTTGCTTCTACCAATTTCATAGTAAAAACAGCTTTTTGTACTTTCTATATTGTTATTCTGCAAATGTGTGGCACATTTCTGTATGCTAGGTTAGTTTTCTCATCTGGTCCTGGTTCCTGTTTGAAACTGCTTTGAGGAAGTTAAAGGGAGGGTGCAAAAGTTTCTTTGCAGGGAGGTGGGCGCGCTCAATCACAGAAACGTCATTATCCTCTCTAGGCTATTTGTGGCCAAATGTCACGGAATTCAGGGGCAAGAGATCCCTTGTATTAGGTCATATCTATTAGATTATTTCATGCTTCAATGAGTCATAGAATCAGAGATTGTTTTAGTTGGAAAGAACTCTAGTGATTTATCTAGTCCAGCGGTTCTAAACTGGCTGGGAATTGTGGCGGAGGATGGGGTGAATGCGGTGGGCGAGGGGTGCATTGTCAAAAGCCACATGACAAACCTCCTCTTCTTGATCAAACCCATCTTCTCCCAGTCATGGCAGGTAAGAATCTCTCAGAGGTGGGAGCGTATATATATATGGAATTATGTATATACATATATGGAAACATGTCAGGGGTTCTGATAGGATTCTCTGGCTGAGAGCCATAAATTTCATAGTCATATGTTTAAGAAAATGAGAAAAGAAATTCCAGAAAAGTGAAGTAATCCCCATCACTGATAGACTCAAGCCCAGAGACCTAGTTCTCAGGCCATTCCTCTTGTAACTCTATTGAGGAAATTAAGTATTTAAATATATCTTCCAAGTAATCTCTTTCTTGTGTTATTCTTCAGAATAGGTGCATAGAGTGCAAATGTTGATATAATCCTGTTTAGTTCTTTTCTGATTTGTGAAGGTATGTGGACAAGTTGTAACACATCCAGACAGAAACAGGCGTCAAACAGAATTATTGAAGAGGGACTGTTCCTTCGTTTTTCTCCTATTGTGGCACTAGCATCTATTCTTAATGGCGAGACTTGACTCAGTCCCTGTGTTTTTCTAAAAATGTCCCTAGATAGGTTGTTTAAATTAGACTTTTATAAAAAAAGTTAAAATGTTAAGTCATGAATCCATTAACTCATATTATTGAATGAGACCTCTCTATTTTTTTTTTTTTTACTTTACAGATAATAACTACATAAAATATGCAGTGAGTTTTAATATTAACTTCCAATTCTTTCTTACTCAGTGAATGCTGGCAATATGTAGCCAGTATACCTAGTAGAATTGCCAGGCTTCCGGCCTGGGCCAATCTCCTTTTCTTTCTGACTTTGTAGATCCTGTTTTACAGATTCATCATGGTCTACACTAGACTGGCTGCTTCAGGGTTTTTGTTACAACATGTGGAAAGTTGGACTTTCCTCGTGTACTTGTTCAAGGTATATAAATATCTAGATACTAAGTCTTGTTTAAGTGCATTAACTTCTTTATAGAATGCCTTGTAAAATGCAGGCCACCTGCTTTACTGCAAAATATCTGGGATATGCTTTTTGTCTCTCTTTAATCTCAATGCCTAATATCTGTGTTCTTTTTCACCTGCATCCTCTCTGCCAAATTTGTCAAGTTTAATGCCAGCAGATGAGTTTGATCTTTCTGGGTGGGAAGCACCCCTTCCCACTTAAAGTCTCAATTGAAAGTGAATGTCTATTGGATTTAAAAAAAAAAAAAAAGACACTTCAGGTACATACTCATGCTTGGAGGTGTTCTTATTTAAACATTTCGCATCTGGTTGGATACATAGCTATCTTCTGGCTGCTCCTAGCTTCCAATGCACAAGCTCTTCGCTGCCACCCATATCTCGGGCCAACTAATGTGATTTTAAATGATCTAGTAGTCATATTAACAAGAGTAAAAAGGAGCACGTAAAGTCAATTTTAATAATATATTTTAGGCCAGGCGCAGTGGCTCACGGCTGTAATTCCGGCACTTTCGGGGCTCAGGTGGGCGGATCACCTGAGGTCAGGAGTACGAGACCAGCATGGCCAACATGGCGAAACCCCGTTTCCATTAAAACTACAAAAAATTAGCCAGGTGTGGTGGTGTATGCCTGTAATCCCAGCTACTAGGGAGGCTGAGGCAGGAGAATCGCTTTAACCTAGAGGCAGAGATTGTGGTGAGCCGAGATGGAGCCACTACATTCCAGCCTAGGGAACAGAGCAAGACTCCATATATAGATATCTTAGTTAACCCAGTATAGCCAAAATAACATCATTTCAACATGTAATCAACATAAAAAGTATTAATGAGTTATTTCACATTCTCTATTTCTTACTGAGCCTGAAATGTGGCATGTATTTATACTCATCTCAATGTGAATGCTAAATGCAGAATATTTATTGTCAGTACTTGATCTGTATCCAGATTTCATAACATTTCTGGTTGAAAAGTAGAGCCACACACCCAAGATTTTCCAAACATACTTAAAATATTCCAATAACTAAATTGAGTATCAAAACATAATTTTCCTCTTATATTCACATTCACATTGATAAAACCAGTTCGTGTTTTGAGAAGAATTAATTTGACTTTGAAGCCAAGTATGAATTTCAAAACAATACCTGTGTAAGTTAAGTAAATTCACTAACTCTTGTGTCAATATAGTGTTGTTAACATTGAATTCAAAGGGGGTATACATAAATTGAAAACAACTTTAAATTAATCAATATCACGAAAATGTTCATCATGTTTTTCTTGTGGTCTTACAGCCCGTTTAGATAGCATTATAAATCGCCATTAAAATCTTGTGTATATTGATTCATGCTAGAAAAATGAGTAAAATCATTATTTCCATGTATTATGAAAAATTTAGATTTCAATATAAATGTTTGTACTTGTCTAAGTCACAAATAAACTTTCCCTTTTCTCAATAGTTCAGATTTAGCTCATTCACATGCAGTGTGAGATCTGTGAGAAATCATTAATCATATTGCCCCTTTCGTCTTTGATTTTTGAATATTTGGCAAATATTCCCTTTGTTTCAAGAACATCTTGAATAGGAGTATTAACAGGTAAATTGAGGCACATTAAAATATTAAAGAGCAAATCATGCATCAGACAGCTTTAAACCAGAAGGGCTCCAGGGGTGGAGGTACTTGAGGGAAAGCTGCTATAGGGTAATCATGGACACAAAGCAAATAAATTATTTGATTGGTTAAAGTAGAGCAGTAGCCTCATTTGGATCATCTCAGTGGACAGTCCCGGTTGGAAATTAGTTGGCAGTTTCTGATTGGTTACACTTAAATTTCATTTTTTTTTAAGAATATGACTGTTTACACTGGAGCTACCTCAACTAATGGCCTCCCAAGTAATTATTTTAATAGAAGTTAATAGTACAACAAACTTTTGTAAAATGTTTCCAGAATCCAAACAAACAGCATTCACAAAGAACACAAGGTCTTTTAATCTATTGCCTTCTATTTGTTTTAATGATTCTATTAACTGACAATGATTAATAGTTTGCACATATTTAATGAGTGATTTTAACAACTGTGTCTGCAACATGTGTCATAGAGCCTGCTTCGGAAAACTAAGTACAAATATTTTAAATACCTATCATACAGTGGTAGAAAGAAATAAGGGGGAAATGTCAGTCTATTATTTTAAAATTTCAATAAATCTGGATTTTTAACCTCACCAAGCTGAAGCACTGTTTGTCATGATAGAAACCATTTTTTTCTTATCCTGTTGAAAATTTTTTGACAGATGTACAAGATTAAAAAATATCTATTCTACAAGTTTGATTTTTCAGGCTGTCAATTGACAACATTTCTTCACAAATTTGAAAGTCCTCACTCAGACAGATGTACTCTTGAGACACTCATAAACGACATGGCTTTACATGCTATCCATATGATGATGACTTCCATACATATCATATGCTCAGCCCTAATCTCTTTCCTGAATTCTAGACTCAAATATCCAATATCTACGTAACATTTCCAAATTCTTGATTCTCCTGCCAAACTGCCTTTTTACTTAGTTTTCAATAAATGATAACTCCAGGCCAAGACTTTGTGAATTATTTTCAACTCTTCTCTTCATACCCTATATTTAATCCATCAGCACATCCTGTGGATATTACCTTTTGAATGTATTCTGAATATGACAGTTTCTCACCAATCCATTGTTATGACATTAGTCCAACAGGACCTTTTGGGTGGACCATTGCAAAACTTCTTAAGTCTTCCTGTTTCCATTTGTAACTTTTGTCGTCTATTTTTAACACAGCAGTAAGTCAGATCATTCTAAGCTTGTCCTCCACATGTCTTGAAAAGATTCCCATCTCATCAGAATCTGGTCCGTAAGTGTTGCCATGACCTATAAGGCTATGAGTCTCACTCCCAGCTCCCTATCTGTCTGTAACTCCTACCATTTTCAGTTTTTGCTCACTGATTCGTTCTCCTGTGGCTTCCTTGCTGTTCTTCAAATACTTGAATCCTTGGGGTTATTTTTTTGAAACTACAACTCCTCTCTGCAACATGCTTTCACTGACAACCAATGACTCATTCACTTCATTCATGACTCTGCTCAAAGGTCGTTTTATCAGAGAAGCCTTTTCTGAATACCCGACCTAACATATGAAGCTCTCTGGGTCTCTTTACTTCCCCTGTATTTCTTTATCAGTTACATTATACATTTATTTGTTGTGGAGGATTATCTGTATCCCCCTAGAACAAAAGCATCAGCAGAACAATTTAATGCAGCTGTTACTGCTGTATCCCCAGTGATCAGACCAGCACCTAGCACACCACATATTCTCACTTGCAAGTGGGAGCTGAACAATGAGAGCACGTGGACACAGGGAGGGGAACACACACACAGGATTAATAGCTAATACATGTGGGGCTTAATACCTAGGTGATGGGTTGATAGATGCAGCAAACCACAATGGCACACGTTTACCTATGAAGCAAACCTGCATGTACTGCACATGTATCCTGGAACTTAAAATAAAATAAAACAGAATTCTAAAAAAAGATGCTCAATATACAGTTGTTTGGTTAATAAATGATTTATACTTCTACTGATTAAAACTCAATCAGTAAATTGAAATCTTAGAATATCTGTTTTTTGGATATTCCTGTCTTCTGAGTGTAAATCATTTGTTTGTGGTGGCTTAAATGCATGAAAAAGAAATTAGGCTTTGAAAATAACCAGCTGTTATTTAGATTTTATGCTGCAGGCATTTTGTGGTTGTTTACAACCATGTAATGAGCATTGGCCAATGTCTCTTATGGTTTTGGCGAATAGTTCAATTCACAGAGTCCAGATTTTTCCATTGGTTATTTATTTTTCATTCTTTTCAGTTCAGTCCTATTTTTTTCCATACCAAGCTCCATGTCTATCTCTAAGCAAATCTCAGGTTTCGAGTTAGTGCAGGACTACCTTTCCTATCTTTGTACTGGTACAAATTTTATAGTCACAAACTTGAGTGTGCAAAAATATAACCTTATTGTCTATAACATTTTATTTTGGGGCTCTGAACTCCCATTCTGAATGTGGTATGAAACTCAATCCAATAACTGCTGGGAATTTCAGTCACAAACATTGATTTTTTGCAGTCAGTTCAGACTTAGCCCAGCCACAGTCAGGACATTTTACGTCCACCTTTCCCCGTGGACTTGCAGATTCACCGTGTGGTGGGGAAAAGGACAGAAGTGGTGGTGGAGGAGGGGTCAGAGTTGTCTTCTCTGTGCTGACTTTGTCCTGTGCCAGGAAGGAACTGCTCCTTCAGGCCCTCAACACTGGTAATGGGGTGCTTCCTCTAATGCACACTGAGACCTGTGGGTCCTGACTGGGCTTCCCTCACTGCCTGGAGCCAGCAGTCTTCTGACATGCAACTTGTCCACTCTGGTCCCCAGTAGATGGTCCACACTGTATCCTTCTGGGGGAGACTTCCCTTGTTTCAGCTTCAGTCTTGACCTTCTGGCTCAGTCTCTCTTATCAAATGCCATTTGAGCCAGCAATCCCATTACTGGGTATATACCCAAAGGATTATAAATCATTCTACTATAAAGATACATACTCATGTGTGTTTATTGTGGCACTATTCACAATAGCAAAGACTTGGAACCAACCTAAATGTCCACCAATGATAGACTGGATAAAGAAAATGTGGCCCAGATATACCATACAATACTATGCAGTCATAAAAAAGGATGAGTTCATACCCTTTGCAGGGACATGGATGAAGCTGGAAACCATCATTCTCAGCAAACTGTCGCAAGAACAGAAAACCAAACACCTCATGTTCTCACTCATAAGCAGGAGTTGAATAATGAGAACACACGGACACAGGGAGGGGAACATCACACACTGGGGCCTGTCGGCGGGTGGAGGATAGGGGAGGGAGAGCACTAGGAGAAATACCTAATGTAGGTGACAGGTTGATGGGTGCAGCAAACCACCATGGCACATGTATGCCTATGAAACAAACCTGCACATTCTGCACATGTATCTCAGAACTTAAAGTATATATAAAACAACAACAACAGAAAGCCCACATCCTATTTAGGTTTTGAACTCTTAGGTCTTATAAAACGCAAGGGATTGTCTCCACCTTTCCTGTGCTTAGAAAAGTTCTCCACTGTTTCTAATCTCTACAACCCAGATGGGGAAATTCTTTCTGAGGTTTGCTGTGTCTCTGAGCTGTACCTGAAAACCATGGCTCAGGTTCTTTCTTTTCTTGGATCCCTTTATTTAAAGGTGGTTCCATTATTCTTTCCCCTACTATAGCCCTGGTACTTAACTCAAGTGGATGGAGGTTCAGAATACCTCTGGGTTTCTGTAAAAAACTATTTCTACCCGACTCAGAGGATTTTTTTCTGAGACTTAAGGGGAAGTAAAAAAAGATGTGGCAATCCTGGGTGCCGTGGCTCACGCCTGTAAGCCCAGCACTTTGGGAGGCCAGTGCAGGTGGATCATGAGGTCAGGAGATCGAGACCATCCTGGCTAACACGGTGAAGCCCTGTCTCTACTAAAAATACAAAAAAATTAGCCAGGACTGGTGGTGGGTGCCTGTGGTCCCAGCTACTCGGGAGGCTGAGGCAGGAGAATGGTGTGAACCCAGGAGGCGGAGCTTGCAGTGAGCCAAGATTGTGCCACTGCACTCCAGCCTGGGTGACAGTACGAGACTCGGTCTCAAAACAAACAAACAAACAAACAAACAAAAGATGTGGGGAAAGTGGTTCTGACTTATTCAGAAATTGTATAGGAGTTAGAAGTGGGCAGAAGAAAATCCTGGTGTCCTTTCAACAGAGTGCTGGGCATTGTCTAACACAGTGGTTTCAAACTGGAAGCATTTGGCAATGTTTGGAGACATTGCTGATTGTCACAACTGGGTGGGATGGCCTGCCCCTGGCCTCTAGCAGGCAGAGGCCAGGGATGCTGCTAACCATCCTACAATAGACAGGACAGCCCACAAAACAAAGAATTTTCTGGCTTCAAATGTCAATGGCGCCAAGGTTGAAAATCCATGGTCTGGTGAACCGTCTGGGGATTATATGATTCTATAGCAGTGTGTAATTTTCAATTACCTTTCTATGGACCAGTCTACTTTATATCACTTTAGGGGAAGAAGTTAACTCGTTAAAAACTATTAGTAAAGCAAGTGATTCTTGTTTATAGCAATACAAATGAATTTCGACGACTGGAGACTATTGATTTCCACCTATAGAAAACATGACGTAAATTTTTTATTTTATTGCCCTCTAAGACATTATTCAGTTTCGTATCTATCAGCAGATTTATTTCAGCATTTTTATTTGAGATATATATATATGAAACTGGTTTTAACCAGTTGAGTGATTTCTTCACTAATGAATGGGTTGAATACAACCTTTGACACATGTTAATTTTATATTGGCCCAAGAGTCATGTTTTTAATCTTTAAAAAATTATCTTTTAGCAACCTGTCCATATCTCCTTCCAAATATTTGCTATTGTACACTGGAATGGTCCCTTTTGATCTTACAGGTCACAAATTTTGTTGCTTTTATTTTCTTGGGATCTACACTGATAACCCTAAGCTATGGGATCTGACTATTGGTGTTAGAGTGAGTTGAGGGGTGTAGGGAGTATTATGACGCCCCAAGAGCTCTTTTTCAAACTTTATCATAACACCAATATTGATGTCTTAAAATGAATAATAATTCTTTAATATTAACAAATCAGATTCCTGATGTTTCATGTATTTTTAAACAGTTAGTTTGAATCAGGATCTAAACAAGACCTATACATTGCAACTGACTGTAATGTCTTTTAAATCTTTTTTAAGCTAAAGCTTCCTTTGTAAAGATTCCATATCGTCCACATACCTTTTTATTTTCCTTGCAATTGTATTGTTGACAAAATGTGATCATTCATACACTAAAGTTTCTCACACCCTGAATTTTGTTGATAACGTCTTTGTGCCATTGTTGCCTATGTTTGCTATAAACATGCATTCAATTGAGAAACTTGATTAGACTCAGGTTTGATTTTGTTTTTTCTTTGGCCTGAATACTTCATAGGTGGTGCTGTGTACTTCCACCAAGAGTCTCAAACAACTAGGTGTCTCTGGTTTTGTCATATTGGTAGCTGTTGAGTATCACTGCCTAGATTGATTTTTTTTTGTTTTTTTGAGACAGAGCCTCGTCTTGTCACCCAGGCTGGAGTGCAACAGTGCAATATTGGCTCACTGCAACCTCCGCCTCTCGGGTTCAAGCAATTCTCCTATCTCAGCCTCCTGAGTAGCTGGGATTACAGGCTCGTGCCACCATGTCTGGCTAATTTTTTTGTATCTTTTGTGGAGATGGGGTTTCACCATGTTGGCCAGGCTGGTCCTGAACTCCTGACCTCGTGATCCACTGGCCTTGGACTCCCAAAGTGCTGGGATTACAGGTGTGAGCCACCATGCCCGGCCTAGATTGATGTCTTTAAATTAAGGATGTGCAGTGCATGTTTAATAGTTATCAACCTCATTTTCCCTTAGGCTTAATCTTCGCCTCTCTGTTGGCACGTTCCATGGCTGTGGGTAGTCACCTTGCAGTGAAGTAGTAAAGGTTTCCCTAAGGAAGTGAATGCTTCTTAAGGAAACGTCAGAGTTGGGCAGGGGGAAGGGAATTTAACGCAGAGGGAACAGAAGGGGCATAGACAGAGGAATATAATGAGGATCAGTCCATTAGTAAATTGTGAGTGCACCCAGGTGCTTGGGGAAAGAGTGTTCAGGGAAGAATAGATGAGAGAAAAGTTTGGGGGATAATGTAGATTGCGGCCCTAGCGTAAGAGGTTCTGTCACAGGCATTTCCAAAAGTTTTAAATTCCTGACTAGGTCAGACTTAGGTACAGTGCTCTACAAAGTTCTATGCACATGTCTCTGAAAGGGCAAGAAGTCTACACAGGGGAAAACAGAAACACCCCCTGTATTACTTCGTTCTGGCTACTATAACAAAGCACTACAAACTGCGTAGCTCACAAATACCAGAAATTAATGTCTCACAGTTCTGGAGGCTGGGAAGTCCAAGATCAAGGTGCCAGCAGATTTAGTGTCTAGTGAAGGCCTGTTTCCTGTTTCAGAGATGATGCTTTCTCTCCGTGTCCTCACAAGTGGAAGAGCAAACAAGCTCCCTTGGGCCTCTTCTATAAGGTCACTAATCCCATGCATGAGGATTCCACCCTCCTGATCTAATCACTTCCCTCCTGATACCATCACATTATTAAACAGGTTCAACATATGCATTTTGGGGAGACACAAAAATGCAGACCGTGCACCACCAGTCCCTCCTCCTGCACCATGCCAACGTCCTCATAGTGTGCTTCTTTCCTTCCTGGGGAATGAAGTGATGAGCTTCAGGGCACGAAATGAAACATTCAAGTAGAAATCAAATCCAGGATCGCTCTTTTCAAAGTCTTTGCTACTTCTGCTGAGAGAATAATCAAGAGCCTTCAGACCCCTCACCTTTATTGTGGAATGGAGAGGAGAAATCAGGCATGCATCCATTATATTATTTTTCTTGTCATTTTAAATTACTAGGTGGCAGTTTTGAAATACTGTACATGGTTGAATGTGGCCTGAAGTAAATACCATGTCTGATGCTGGCAGACAATACATTTCCACAAGCCTGAAGCATGCAATTTTTAAAGCTCTATTTTTCTCCTCCTCTTTCTTGAGGTGGAGGGTATGTTTTTTTCATATAAAAATAATAAGTTTTAAGAATATAAAAATAACTTAAAATCCCATCTACATTGAGGGCTTTTGATGTGATCTTCCTTTTTTTCCGTTTTGACTTCATTCCAATCACTCTTTTTGGTTTTCTATCTCATCTCACACCCTAATGATTACTATTTTTATGTCCTTTAATGGTTCTATTTCCACGTTTGTCTTTCTTAAAATGCAGCTTATTTAGTGTTGGAAAAGGGATAGCTCCATTCTTCAATGTTTCTTTTTCTGAATATCAGGACCCCTAATTCCTGTTTCACATGTAGATTTAGGAAGAATGATATACAAAACAAAGATGACTCAATTTTGGTTTATCTGCAGCCTTATTCACAGACTCAGCACTATCCCTGGGCACAGAAGTACCTATACGTGTTTTTTTTTTTCTTACATATTTTGCTAAAGTTTCTGATTGGAGTACTTTTCAGTTATTCAATCACATTAGTAACAAACGTACCATGGATCGAGCATTGGCAATACATAGTAGACCAAGAGAAATAAGTTCCCTGATACCATGAAAAGAAAATTCCCATATCTGAAATCAAATTTGCCACCTTTCTCGTATCTCTTATTTCTCTCAGCCACGAAATTATTCTTTTAATCAGAAACCAGGTACTAAACCTTATCTCCTTTCTCTCCCTTGGCATCTTCCTAAATTGTCAGTAAACAATTTCTGCCAACTCCAGAAACAATTCCTTTTATTTTCACTCTTCTTTTCCATTCTTACTGCAGCCCTGTTGTCTGGATCTGTATAGCTTTATCTCAACTCTGGCCAAAACCTCTTTATTGATTATTCTTTCTCTTCTCTTCAATGCTTTCTGAACTTCACATTAATTTTCCAATTGTATTGGTTTAGGTAGGTCAATTTCCTCCTTCAAACCTCTTCAGTTACTACTGCCTAATTTAAAGCAGCATTTCCCAAAGTAGGTTCCAAAAAAATGTGGTAATTGCCTTTGACCAAAAGAAAGGTTTTTAAAGTTAGAAAGCACTAGGGTAATGAAGTAAAATGTTCGCTCTGGGGATGGTAGTTTTCACTAAAGGACTCTTGGAAGTCTTGGATGTTGTCGAGGAGATGTTCAATGTGGTTGTTCCCATTCTTACTTGGCCATGAGCAGCCCGCTCTCCACCCTGACATTTTTTTTCTTCCACAGTAAGTCCCATGGGATTAGCTCTATCAGGCATCAGTGTGGGAAATACTGGTCTGTGGTACAAATTCTAAATTCCTTGATGCCTGTAATCCCAGCATTTTGGGAGACCAAGGCAGGCAGATCACCTGAGGTCAGGAGTTTGAGACCAGCCCGGCCAACATGGCGAAACCCCGTTTCTACTAAAAATACAAAAATTAGTCGGACATGTGCACCTGTAGTCCCAGCTACTCAGGAGGCGGAGGCAGGAGAATTGCTTGAACCCAGGAGGTGGAGGTTGTAGTGAGCCAAGATTGCGCCATTGCACTCCAGTCTGGGCAACACAAAGGGGTGTTAGAATGTAAACTAGAATGTAACTAGAAGTAGTTATGGTATAACTATAATCATCTATGACTATAACTAGAAATAGTTATTCAGGGGGCAGACAGGACCTTTGGAGAAGGTTGAAGTTCCTTTAATAGAGGATGGGAGCAGAATTTAGAAAATGTCATCTATATATATATATATATATTTTTTTTTTTTTTTGAGACGGAGTCTCTCTCTGCCGCCCAGGCTGGAGTGCAGTGGCCGGATCTCAGCTCACTGCAAGCTCCGCCTCCCGGGTTCACACCATTCTCCTGCCTCAGCCTCCCGAGTAGCTGGGACTACAGGCGCCCGCCACTGCGCCCGGCTAGTTTTTTGTATTTTTTAGTAGAGACGGGGTTTCACCGTGTTAGCCAGGATGGTCTCGATCTCCTGACCTTGTGATCCGCCCGTCTCGGCCTCCCAAAGTGCTGGGATTACAGGCTTGAGCCACCGCACCCGGCCATGTCATCTATATGTTATTTGATCATGTTGAATTCCCCCAGGCTAGCACGGTGTAGAGAAGAGTGGAGTGCTCCTGACTCTCTCATTTGTCTTCAGCTCTAAGCAGGGAACAGGAGATGGTGGCCTCTTCAGCCCTTTTGTAGCCAGCTACGTCTTGTGCCAGTGGTATCTGATGCCTGGTGCAGGAAAGAACCCCAAACACCCACTTCCACAAAGTTGCTTAAAGACTTTTTTGCCTTGTATTTGACTCAAATAGTTTTTGTATTTGTCAGGCTGCCATAACAAAATACCATACGTTAGGCAGCTTAAACAACAGAAACTTGTTTTCTTATAGTTTCAGGGTGCTAGAAGTTTGAGATCAGGTTTCTAGCATGGTCCAGTTCTGGTGAGGGCTCTCTTCCTGACCTGTTGATGGCCACCTTCTTGCTGTGTCCTCATCTGATCTTTCCTTGTCGTGTGCACCTTGAGAGAGAGAGAGAAAGAGAGAGAGAGTTCTCTTCCTCTTCTTACGAGGCCATTACTCCTAACACAAGGGCCCCACCCTCATAACCTCACCTCCCGAAGTCCCCAATTCCAAATACCCTCCCATTGTGGTTAGGGCTTCACTATATGAGTTTAGGTTGGGGGACAAAATTCAGTCTACAGCAGTTGTGAATGTCAGCGTTAACCAGTCTTATAAAAGCAGAAGGAAGATTTAGCAATAGGACTCATTGAAATGGTACTAATTTAAAGAAATTCTTCTTTTTCCTAGAATCTCAAGTGGAGTAGAATTTCTTGCCAACAGAGGCTTCTGTCAGCTCATGAGCCTCCTCTTGGGCCGTGTGTATGTGTCTCCACTTTAAATCCACCTCACCTGTGCTTTTCAGAGCCTACCCCTCATTCTCAGGATTTAAAACTGAAACCTCTTCTTGTTATTTTACTTCGTTTAAATTGCACAAAGGGGTGTTAGAATGTAAAGTTTGGGGTTGGCTCATGAGAGCAGTGGGGAAAACAGTTAAACATTAAAGGGGAAGGAATCCACTCACAGAAGAAAATCACAACCCTGGGAGAACTACACTCAGAGGGCCAAATGGCTTTCTCTCACTGCTGGCTAATTTCTTGTGAATTAGGGGAAGTGCCAAGAAACATGAGGACTCAGAGCCCTCTGCCAGGATCTGGGTATTTCTTGCCTCTTAACATCTGTCTTATTTAGGCCTCACTATAAATTTGATGAGATTTCTTCCTGAACTAATCACAGAACCTCGTAGGGCAGCAGACACCATTTCTTGACTCTGTGGCTTTATATAGGAACATGACTTTAATGGGTCCTTGCCTGTTCATTCCAGTGCATAGTTTACAGTTCCCTGGTCCCACTTCTGGTCTGAATACTGGGCTGTGACGCTACACAGAGGAGTGGCTTACCTTCATTCTGTTCAACAGATAACGATGAAGCATCGGACGCCAGGCAATGGTAGGGGGTGGGGATAAGGCTGTGAGCACAATGGAGAGAAATTCCTGCCCTCATGGAGCACATATTCTTGTGCTTTGTATATTTGGCATCTTTTTCACATTATGATTGTACTCTCACACTGAACACTTCCATGTTTAATTGGAGCATCAGCTCTATGTGGAGATGGTAAGCACTTTAAAGAAAAGGATTCTAGGCCGGGCGCGGTGGCTCATGCCTGTAATACCAGCACTTTGGGAGGCCGAGATGGGTGGATCACCTGAGGTTGGGAGTTTGAGACCAGCCTGGCTAACATGGCGAAAACCCGGCTCTACTGAAAACACAAAAATTAGCCTGGCGTGGTGGCAGGTGCCTGTAGTCCCAGCTACTCGGGAGGCTGAGGCAGGAGAATTGCTTGAACCCAGGAGGTGGAGGTTGCAGTCAGCCAAGATGTATCACTGCACTCCAGCCTGGTTGATAGAGTGAGACTCTGTCTCAAAAAATAAAATAAAATAAAATAAAATAAAATAAAATAAAATGGATTCTAGCTGTCTTGTTTACTATATCATTGTGCCTGAAACATCATAGGTATTCAATATGCATTTGTTTAGTTAATTAATTTATGGACCACCTTCCACAGGGTATTTTTTTATTGGCACCTCTTCCCCTTACATAGTAAGCAAAAATTTTCATACACGAGAGACTCCTCATTGCCTAGAATGATTTAAACTAGTAATAAAGTTTGTTGCCCATCCATAGGCCTTTAATAAAGTATTGCTGACCTGCTATGAATCAGCAAAGCCGAGGACTCCCATGCTCATAACACTATCATCCTCACCACTGTTAACTTTCCCTGTACCCTGGGATCACAGCCCTATATCCAGTGGGGTACTGGAGCCAGCTCGTACAGTATCTTGCAATATCTGACTAAGAAATTTTCAAAAAGTTTGCAAGCCAATTGGCATCACATCAGTAGGCTGAAATTAACTACGATGGGGAGTATTTACACTGTGGAAATTGGTAATTATTACATATCAGTAGTCTCCCTCCATGCCTCCAGCCAACTGTTAAAATTTATGAACACACCACTGGACTAGATGGAAAGATAGGGTACAGGATCATATCACTGAGCCACTAACTGAGTCCTGAACTCCCTTCTAGAGTCCTTGCCAAAGAAATTTCAAATGTCTTGTGGTTTAAGTCCTTGCTACTCAAAAATGTGGTTGGTGAATCAGCAGCGTTGGCATCACCAGACAACCTGTTAAAAATGTAGTCTCAGGCCTTGCTCCAGACTTGCAGAGTCAGAATCTGTATTTTAACAAGAACCCCAGTTAATGTAAAACACTAACATTTGAGAGCACAGGTTCACCTCAACAGTTCTCAAACTTAAGTGGGTATCAGAGTCAGCTGAATTGTTTGTTTAAACCCAGATTGCTGGGTGAATTTTCCATTCAGTAGATCTAGGGGAAGGACCTTGAGAAGTTTATATATATATATTTTTTTTGAGACGGAGTCTCGCTCTGTCGCCCAGGCTGGAGTGCAGTGGCCGGATCTCAGCTCACTGCAAGCTCCGCCCCCCGGGTTTACGCCATTCTCCTGCCTCAGCCTCCCGAGTAGCTGGGACTACAAGTGCCCGCCACCGCGCCCGGCTAGTTTTTTTGTATTTTTTAGTAGAGACGGGGTTTCACCGTGTTCGCCAGGATGGTCTCGATCTCCTGACCTCGTGATCCGCCCGTCTCGGCCTCCTAAAGTGCTGGGATTACAGGCTTGAGCCACCGCGCCCGGCAGAGAAGTTATATTTTTAACAAATTTCAGGCTGCTGCTGCTGCCGCTGCCACTGCTGGTGTTGTGGGATTTTTCCTTGGTTCAGCTAAAGACAGGGTCCTTGTCACACTGCCACAGAAATTTAGGCTCGCAGACAATTTGAAGAGTGAGAAAAACGGGATTTATTGGGCAAAAAAGGATCAGAAAGGGAAACAGAGATTCTTAGTAAAGTGAGAGGGAGTGCTTTCTGCCTCACAGTTTGAATCCAGGGTTCCACTCAGGAAGAGGAGGGGCCAGGCTCCTCCAGGCTGCAAAGGGTGTGGATTTCTGTGGCTCCTCCCCCGTGCGCATTCCTCCCAGTGCGCAGGCTGGTTAGAGTTCCGCCAGGAAACCCTTACCGCCTGGCTGTGTCACTGGTCTGGGAGCACATTTTGAGAACCACTGGTAGGTACGTCTGTCATTGGGTGCATTTTTTGTTTGTTTCTTGGAGCTGAACGGTATCCTGATAGAGGCAATAGTGGGCTGGTAAATGTTTAACAATTGGCTCTCTAATTTAAAAAAACAAAAAAAAAAGCCTTGATTTGTGTTTGCAGATTGCATGGTGTAAATACTTACCTACCCCTTGGCCAGTTGCAGGCTACCAACATGGTGCCACTGAAAGTGGAGTTGAAATGAGTGTAGGTGGCTCTCCTGAGCCTGTGTGAGCTGACGCTTGGACAGCACTGAGGCTGGCCAAAGACAGCCGAGAAGTCAAGCAAGGAATTGTTAAAAAGCTTTCAGCAGAGTGACTTTATTAGATTTGGGTTTTAGGTGGATCTGTGTTTCCTGGCTCACTTTAACAGGGTCTAATAGAGTTGGAGATCCCCGTAGAAGACTATAGCAATATTTCCAGCTATGAAGCTGAGGAGTGTTGCCAGAGGAGAGGAACAAATGTGAAAACTAGTATATTAGTGTGCTTGGGCTGGCCTAACAAAATACCACAGACTGGGGAAGCTTAAACAACAGAAACCTATTTTCTTACAGTTCTGGAGGCTGAAAGTCTAAGATCAAGGGTCGGCAGGCTTGGTTTCTCCTGAGACGTCTTTGCTTGGTTTGCAGATGGCTACCTCTTCACTGTGTCCTCACCTGACATTGTCTCTGAGTGTACATCCTTGATGTCTCTTCCTCTTTTTATAAGGACATCTGTCATACTGATTAAGACCCTATGCTTATGACTTCATTTAACCTCAATTACCACTTTAAAGGCTCTATCTCCAAATAGTCACTTCGAGGGTTAGGGCTCCAACATACGAATTTTAGGAGAACACGGTTTAGTCCGTAACAGCTAGTTGGGAGGTAGTTTTGTGGCCTAGTAAGTATAGGGGCTGAGGGCAAGGGTGCAATCTAGGATGGCTCCCAGAATTGCAGGTTGGGTGAATTTTGGTGATATGATTAGGAAAATGGGCTGGGTGCGGTGGCTCACTCCTGTAATCCAAGAACTTTGGGAGGCCGAGGTGGGTGGATCACTAAGGTCAGGAGTTCGAGACCAGCCTGGCCAACATGGCAAAACCCTGTCTCTACTAAAAATAAAAAAATTAGCCACGCGTGGTGGCAGGTTCCTGTAATTCCAGCTACTTGGGAAGCTGAGGCACGAGAATCGCTTGAACCCGGGACGCAGAGGTTGTAGTGAGCTGAGATCACACCACTGTACTCCAGACTGGGTGACAGAATGAGACTGTGTCTCAAAGAGAGGTGGGGAAGAGGAGAAGATTCTAACAGGGTTTGAGTAAAGGTTAATTTTATGTCCTCTATAAAATGATATTTAACAGCAGCTTAGTTTTTGCTTTTTCCTGTGGGAACTTGCATATGGTAGAGGATTTTTTTTAAAGCTCTAACGCTATCAAAATCCAAACTATTTGGAGCCCCACATATGGTTGCCAGGTAAAATACAGGATGCACAGTTAAATTTCAATATTAGATTAATAAAAAATGTTTTAGTACCCGTTTGTCCATATATTGCATGGGACATATTTCTACTAAAAAAATCCTCTATTTATTTGAAATTCAAGTTTAACTGGTAGTCCCGTATTTTTATTTGCCAGCAACCCTAGCTTCCTATGTAGTCATCAGGGAGACACTTTTGATTGGCTGCACTCAAATTATACTAAATGCTGTGAAGGTTCCTGTTGACATCATAGTCGGTGGTCATAGGTGCTTTGTAATAGGAAGTGTAGATGTGGATTTCACATGGGCTGTCTGTGAGGTTGGAATGAGAAAAGCAAGAGGACGGATAATTGCAGAAAATTCAGTGTGAGTCACTGGAAAACTGGTTACATGTGAATGTGTGTTACTGTCCATGTAAGTGCGTCTGTAGTTTTTGGTCACTGGCCTGAAATGTCTTTTTTAGAGATTATCTGAATCATTTCTCCAATGTTTCTGTACTTGCACTTACAGTCAACTGAAGTCTTAGCAAAGAATCCCATGTGTGTTTCCAATATTAGAGTGTGTGATTCCTTTACTCCAGGAATGTCCTGCTTTAAATCAAATGTTTGGTCTCGATCGTGAATCCCTCTGAGCAGGACCCAGCTGGCCCTACTCCTGGGTGAGACCATGTCTGTGCATGCTTTCCACACCTGGGGCCTGCCTGGCAGGCATTCCCCACACAGCCTGGGCTCCTGAAAGCCTCCTGGGGAGATGAACGGGAATCTGGAGCACAGATGGGCCTTTACCTCCCAGCAGATTCTGGCTAGAAGCATGGCCCCAGCTCTTAGAAGGATAATCATGTCCATGTGTAAGTTTGAAAATATGAAATCATAAAAGTGTGTGCAATGTTGTGCATTCAATGATATATATGGGTGATCCTGTGAGTAGAACATAATCAGATTTTAGGTCAACAAAAATTTCTATGGGCCTAAAATATTTTCAGATCTTGTAGCAAATTTTTAAAGGTGCTATCATTTACATTGGGTAGAGCGTGTCTTAATCATCTTTGTGTTTCTCAGCCCATACAAAAGTAAGCCTTCCCCTGCTCTTACATCATATTCCTAACCTTTGTTAAAAGTCCCATCATTTATCCAGTCAAATAGCACTAATCATACAGGAGCCACCCTAGATTCTGCTGTCTCTCAAATCCTCCTTGATCAATACATTACGTCCTTTCAGTTCTACTTAAACCCTCCCCAATCTTCCTTTCCTTTGAATCTCTCCTTCCTTAGTCTTACCTCAGTTGAAGGATTGCTGTGGCCTCGTCCCATCTCTGAAATAACTTGTGTTTTGTTGGGGCACAGAATCAATGAACAGACTAGGTGGCAATCATTTTGTAGTTTCATATTTGAGCTTGTGCCAAATTATCTTTGTCTACTTTCCTGATAGGGTGACTAGAAGAGCCTCACGAATGGTCACAGCCTGGAGAGTTAGTGTGGGCTGGAGAATGAGAACGTGGACTCTGGAGCCCGCCTGCCAAAGGTCAATGTCCAGCCCTGCCACTGTGGGCCTTTGGATAGGTAGCTGAAGCCCACTGTGTCTCAATTTTCTTGTGGGCCAAAGGAGATAGTAACCATAGTGTTATTATAAGGATTAAATCAGTGCCTTGCACAAAGCAAGTACTCTGAGTGTTGGTTAAATAAAATGGTTGGTTTAGGGTGGATGCAGGGTCCGAACCTGTCTCTTATCATATCTGCCACAACTTGGGAACACATCAGGGGTATGGCTGTCTCCTCATGACTGGATGGTGATTCTGAAAGATCCAGAACTTGGTTCAACACCTGCTCACTGAAATGGGGCGGGCTCTGGGCAAGATATCTGGGATATTAACTTATCTTTAGATTTGTATGTACAAGGGAAGACAGGGGACAGGGGATGCTGAGACAAGATACGCAATGTACCTACCATGGACAAATTGGTTCTGGAGAGCTGCAGACCCTGCCCAAGAAGTGATGTCAATAGGCAGTACCGGTATTATCCATTTATTGATTTGTTTTCCACCTACATTTATTGTACATGTACCTCTTCCCTAGGCCAGGTACTCGGGCATACAAAGATGTGCAAAGAATCATCAGTAACAGTCAAAATCAGCAAATTGTGTACCCTCACAGAGTTCAAGGTGAGATAAGGTGGCGAAGAACCTGATTCAGAGAGACAGGGATATTCAGGGTCTAGCAGGCCAGGCAAGCATATCCTGGCTGTCACTGAAGAGCAGAGCTCAGCAATCCAGAAGAAGCACAAGATGAAACTGTGCTCAGAAGTGATGAATATATAGGCTGGAATTACCAGCCAGCATCTAGTCACAGGCCCATAATAAGAGCTCATCTATGGCAAAGCCAACTTGGGGGTGGAGGTGGGGCTAGATAGGACTCTGGGGCCACAGGAGAGATCTCTGTCCTCATTGGAGATTCTAGTCCCATATGGCAGCCAAGAGAATGCTTCTGTTCCGGACTTGCTCCTAAGATACCTGGTTCAGAGTCTGATTTGACCATGAAAGTGCCTCATGGGGCTGGCTGAGTAGTTTTCCTGCTTCCCCCTTAAGTACAGATTTGCACAGAATCAGGGCAGGCTGAGCTGGCAGGAACAAGGTATTGCTCAAGTACTTACTCTTTGTAAAGCTGATGTGGTTTGGATCTGTGTCCCCATCCAAATCTCATGTTCAGTTGTAATCCCCAGTGTTGGAGGTGGGGCCTGGTGGGAGGTGATCGAATCATGGGGGTGGAGTTCTCATGACTGGCTTAGCACCCTCTCCCCTTGGTACTGCATAGTGAGTGAATTCTCATGAGATTGGGTTGTTTAAATGTATGTGGTACTTCCCTCCTCTCTTCCTCTTGCTCTGGCCACGTGAATTTCTGGCTTCTCCTTTGCCTTCTGCCATGATTGTAAGTTTCCTGAGGCCTCCCCAGAAGCTGTGCAGATGTCAGCATCATGCTTCCTGTATAGCCTGAAGAGCTGTGAGCCAATTACACCTCTTTTCTTTGTAAATTACCCAGTCTCAGGTATTTCTTTATAACAGTATGAGAAGGGACTAATACAAAAGTACTGTGTTAGGTACCTGAACCATGGTGCAGAAAGAAAAACAAAATCTTTCTCTCTAGGAGGAGTTGATGGTTTAACAAGAGTTATGGCCAACACAGAACATGCAGAACCAAATACATTAGGACACATCTCCAGCCTCCCCAGTGGTCCCCACCTCCTCATTTTATCAACAGCACTCCACACATGCCAATATTTAGGTGCTGCTTCATTTAGTGCATCTATTAGAGATTGTTAAGATTTAGTTTCCTTAAAAAAGAAGATCTTAAGTATTGCGGAAGATTTGAAAGAAGACATTGTGTCATATAAAGAATAGATGTTTTTCAGGTTCTTAATGCCGTAGATATACTAGAAATTTATGTCATAACCACTATTCTTAATCCCTGCTTTATTCTTTTACAGAGATTGTCACGGGGTTAAAAGTAACTGAAAACCCAAACCCATACAATTAAATTATAGGCCCTTTCTGCTAAGTTTTGTAAGGTTGTAAAATACATTAGCAGTGTGCTTCTTTGGTTTGTGTCTTGGTATTTTAATTTTAAGAGTATTTGGCCAAATAGAGATAACCTGGGACTAATCTAATGCAGCATCCCTTGCCTTATTTTCAGAAAAAGTCATCATCTTCTTTGAAAACATGTGTTTTCTGTTCTCTTTTAAAAGATTCTCATCTTTTTCAGATGTCTTCTCCAAGTCTGTGGAGTCAAAGAATTGCCAGCCTCTGAGATTTATTGGTAGGGATTTTGCTGAAGCATAGGGTGGGTGATGGGGCCGACTTCAGACCTCCTGAGGAAGGAGTTTTGGGGAGGAGTGGAGAGAAGATGTGGTGTAAACTACCTTGCTTGTGTCACGTTCACTAACCTGATGTCACTGTGCTTTCTGTAAGTAAACGGCTTCTCATTTTGACAAAGTCACTTATCAGAAGCCTTACAGACGTGATTTGTTGTACTCTTCATCCAGCATGGTAGTTAGGAAACTATGGGCCCTGGTGTGAATTTTGGCTTTGCATCTACCAACGCTTTGAAATAGATAATTCTGTGGTTCTTTTAACTCTTGGAAGTGGAGACTTCATGACGCCGATTCTAGTAGTGGGCTACTGCCGAAGGGGGTGTCTGCCTGTGGTAGAGCACTCACTCTCTGTCCGAAATCAGTGAAGGTGATTTGACGATCAGACTACTCCCTGGTCTAGAGAAGGGTGGGGAGCTGTTGGAAGAAAGTAGGTCCTCCAAAGAGAGGCACTCCTGTGGGGGCTGGTCAGCCCCGCAGTAGTCCTGGGAGACCCAGAGGCTGCCCCAGATGGAAGCCGTCTTTTAGGCCAGTGGAAAGCTGGACACAGAGGAAGATGGGGCTTTTGCTTCTCTTGGGGTGACAGCACCTCCTCTGGCCAGGGTTTGAGAGGGCCTCACCATGCATCTCCGGCCAGACCTGCCTGCAGCCCTGTCCCACTGCCCCTTTGTTCCAGGTGGCCCCCTGAGCCCTCGGTTATCCAGCAGCCTCATTAGCTAGTGAGCTCAGCGGGTGGAGGAGAAAGCACCCAGCAAGGGTGCTTAGAAAGGCCTTTTCTAAAGCCTAGCGTGCAGAGACAGAGACAAACCCTAGTCTCTTCCCTGCCCAGACAAAATCCCGCGCTTCCCTCCCGCCCTCCCCACTGCAATTCTAAGGGAGTTTTTCCATGTCTTTCCCTCTGCATTTTCTTCCCAAGGATAATTGGAGGAGGAGAGCTAGGGAAGGAAAGGGGTGGGAAAGGGTATGCACGTTGTCATTTCTCACTGGAGCCTAACTTCGGAGCAGCTGGATTCCAGACGCCCTCTTGACTAAATGATGCTCGCAGGCTCTGCTCCGGGAAACTTGCCGGGCGCCGGTCGCGCCGATAACCAGTAGATGGCGCTCCGCCCCCGCTCAGCCGTCCAGGGAGCCGCGGCGCCCGGAGCTGGGCTCTGAGGTCCAGACTGGTGTCACCCGCGCAGGCAAGAGGCAAATATTCAACCTATTTCATGCATTTTGAGAAAGAAAGCCTTTCTATTTAGGTTCACTCCAGATTCTCTGGAGATGTGTTTGGAAAACCCCCTGCCACTGAACTCATCACTGTGGCCTTTTATTCACTTACAAAATGCTTCCCCCGAATCCCAGCTCAATTACCTTTTGTCTCCCCTCTGTCCTAATACTCTGGTCTGGATGCATGAAAAACAAAACAAAGCGGCAAGGTTAGACGTCCCTTTTCTCTTCCAAAATGGTGTGTCGTTCTTATTTTCCAGAGCCTAATGGAACTGGTAACCTTGCTGCCCAGAGATATATATACACACACATATATATACATACACACACACATATATATACATATGCATACACACACATATATATGCAGTGTATGTGTGTTTGTGTAGTACAGTATATATGTGTGTGTGTATTTCACAAACATGTACTTTTGCCTAAAGAAATAAAAATAAATAAATAAATATTTCTTTCCCTCTGGGCAAACGTACATGCTTTTAGATAACGTTTTCACCAGTCTACTCAAACCTTATGTTTCCTTGTCGTTTCAGAGGTCCAATATCTGAAAAACTATCATGAATGTCTGATAGTTAATCAATTCAACAACTGGTTACTGATTGCTGCTGGTATGCAAAGCCTTATACTCTGTTGTGGGGAATACAAATATTACATTAAATCCTTACCTTAAAGAATTTACCACCTTATCTTAGAAAAATAGCCCTTGGACAATTAGAGCTAAAGCAATGTGTATAAGCATTTGAATATATGCACAAAGGCTGCAATGTGTGTTAGTGTGTGTGCTATGGTTGATCGGGACTGAGGTCTGGAGGACTGTGGTAGACTTTTAGAGTGATATATCTAATAGTGAATGTCGGATTGTTTGATTGCTTCAGGGTGCCATGCCTAGTTTGAGCTGATAGTATGTTCTATCAATAAAGATGTGAATTAGGCTCCAAAAATAACTACATTTACCTTAGGTTGATAAAATGATTTACCTTTTCTTTTCCTTTTTTCCTTTTTCTTTTTTTTTTTTTGAGATGGAATCTTGCCGTGTTGCCCAGGCTGGAGGGCAGTGGCGCGATCTCTGCTTACCGCAACCTCTGCCTCTCAGGTTCACTCAGTTCTTGTGCCTCAGCCTTCCAGGTAGATGGGATTACAGGGGTGCACCACCATGCCCGGCTAATTTTTGTATTTTTAGTAGAGACAGGGTTTCACCGTGTTGGCCAGGCTGGTCTTAAACTCCTGACCTCAAGTGATCCACCCCATTTACCTTTTCTAAAGTGCTTCCACGTGTATTATCTCAGGAATGATACTTTGCCAGTATTTCACGCTGTGACTTACATTCAACAATAGAGAAGCAAGAGATGAACGTATAGATATTAAGGAATAATGCATGACCAGAACTCAGAATGCCAGTTATACTTTCATCTGTTTTGTTTCCTATGGTCTCTCTGTATTTTTTCCTCCAGAAAATATTTGGTAGATTTGGATGGAAAGGAAAAATTCCTCTGGTGGGAAAGCAAGTGGACTCTGTGTGTGTGTGTGTGTGTGTGTGTGTATCCTCCTGCATGCTATTAAATGTCTTCCCAGAGGTCTTGGTCTGTTGCAATAGCCTTGCCAATCCTTCAATTACTGTTTTTCTTTCATGAGAAATTGTTACTAGAATGCACTCACCCTTTTAGGGAGCTGTGAATGTGGTTATAATTGCTTGTTTCTAAGATAATTGGCCTGACTGCATAGCCCTGGAAAAGTTACTTGAACAAATGGAATGTGGAGGAGAGCCTGAGCTGCATTCAGACATAGTCTCAGCTGCGAGGCTTTGCTGCCGTCCATGGGCCACTGTCCTGGCGATCACAGTGTATTGCAAGAGAAATGAAACCAGAAATGTCTATACATAAGGCCACCTCAGAGTGAAAAGACTGCTTGAGTTTTGACATTTCTTTGAAGGAGAGATGTTCTTTTGATGGTAAAATGACCTATTCTAGCTTTTGATGGGTTCTAATCCAAGAGCTGTAGATTACTAGACTCTCAGATGGATTCCATTACCCCTTTACAGGAGGCTCTGGAGATTCAGGAACTGAATGTTATCCGAGTCTGCAGGAGCAATGGAAAGGAAAGAGAATAGTGAAAGGTTGATTGATTTCAGGCATTAAATCAATGTAAAATTTTCCAACATCTATATTATTGGTACTATCAATAACCTTTGGTGGCACTGATCAGGGTTGTGCTAATGCATAACAAGCTGACATGAAATGACCATGTTCTTTGGCTCCTGGGGAAAAACAAAAAATACTTAAAAGTATAGGCTCCTGAGGATAACCAAATGCTGCTAGTTTTGTTCCCCTCAACACTCCCCCATACTTTCTTAAAAAAAAAAAAAAAAGAAGGTCCTAGAAAACATTTCGTGATGTGTATCTGTTCAATAACTGAAACTTGGTTACCAAAAAGAATCTTTAGATTGTGAAGAGCAAGAGCTTAATCGTTCACTGGGAAAACAGAGACCAGTGTTGTAAAAAGGTGAGAGTGACCCAATCAAGAACACCTAATTTAATGAAGGTATGCCCAGCTGTTCCAGGATTTATGGAAAGGTGTAAACACAGTCAGGAAAATCAACCTAACAACTCAGTGTGGCTCTTCTTTTATTTCTTGTTTTCAGTTTTCTTAACAATCTTCTCTTTTTATTAAAGACTTGCAGGGTTACAGGATCGTACAGGCTGTATGTAAAGCATTGTCAGGATTGGAAACTATCTGAACTTGGCCAGTTTCAAGGAAATATTGCAAAGAGTTGTTACCCAAAGAACTTTCTCCAAGACTTGCTGGATTACCAGGCAGGGTCTGTGTCAGGGTGCTACCAGGAGCAGTGAGCAATGTGGCTCATTTTGTTAAGAATTTTTTCAGTGACTAGCAATTTAAGCATGCTTTTGCAAGCTACCACTTAATTTTTCAAACAGTTACTGCAGAACCAGGCAAATAGTATGCTTCCTTTTCAAAGTTTTTTTTTTTTTAGTCATGAAAACACAATTATAATTTTCTACCATATTAAAACACAGCAATTCTGCAGCCATTAAAGAGAATGAGAGATCTGAATGTAGTGACATGGAGAGATTTCAAAGATGTACTGTTAAGGGAAAAAAGCAACAGGCAGAAACTATGTTTAGGAAACATTTATTATTTAAATATAGAGAAAAATGATGAGAAACATATGCAGTAATCTGTAAATTTGGTTACTATTGGGGCGAAAAATGGCAGTGCATGAGGGGTAAAAAGTAAACTTTTGCATTTTACTCTCTGTACTTCTATGTTGTTTGAGTCTTTTTTGTTGAAATATATTAATGTATTATTTATGTAATAAGATACTTTTTAAAGTGTGACTGTAAATATCACAGCTTTTCAAACACACTGAGAAAAGCAGTTATTTCATCTTCTAGTTTGTGTCTTGAGTATACATACATATCTTTTTATTTCATTTACTGTAGTGCAGGTAAGAAGGGGTTAAGCCATCTAGGTCATTTTTAAACGTCTGGATTCTTGCAATCAAAGCAATCAAAATCCATTTCCACCTTAGCCCTCTGCCACCATTCATCAAATAGGTCCCGCTCTGTTGGGAAGACAATGTTGTTTCACAAGTAGGAAAAAACCCAGCTGCAAATGGTTTGCACAGCGCTGGTAGGGAGAAGTCTGCTGAGGATTCCAGGAGAAAGCGGTCAGCGTGTCTGGTCCTGTGAGGGTCGTGGAGTGAGCTTTGTTTTCCTACAGTGAAAGCTTCCCTGAACATCCTGGAGGGGAATGAAAAATGTTCCGACCTGCAGAGAGGGCATCAGGAATGAGTGTTAAACTAATTCTAACATGGAAGAAATAAGCATCAGGAGTTCTCTCTGAAGGAATGGGAGCTGCAATTCCAGAGGAGCCTGCCTCAGCTGTCTTTCTGGTTTCATTTGTGTTGTCAGAAGCTCCACAGTCACTTCTTTTGATGTCTCACTTTCCTACATTGTCTGTTTCCAAACCACATTTTTGGGTTAGGGGAATTCTATGCTGGCCTGGGTGTATATGGGGATTCTTGGTGAGGGCGTGAGAGGTTTTATATTTTTATTTTTATTTTTTTTCTTTCTAGCCCTACCTACCTTTCACCTCCCTTATGGGAAGACTTTATGTACAACCTCCACAAGGTAGAGAGAGATGTCATAGAAGAGGGACATATGGAACCACAGTGCTGTAATTTTCCTGGCAAAGAGTAAAGCTTATTACTTTGTCAGTATCTAACAGAATCTTTGTTTCTTCCTGTTTAAATATGATTCTGAGGCTCATGGGTGTGGCCAGGTCATTTTTTGGGTTCAAGCAGGACTAAGAATTGCTAAAGGAATTTGGGAAGGAGATGGAGGGAACTACTTCTTCACAAAACTGTCCCCCTGGTGGAAGGGTTTGCTTATTTTTCCCTTCATAGATTCCTGCTGGATGGCCAAGTGAGTATCAGTGTGAAAATGTTTTAGAAGAGGTACCGGCTATTAGGTACTGAAAGCAGGCATAAGCCATGGAGCATCACCAGGTCATTCTCCCTTGCACAGTTCACGATTCAGACCTTTCCCCAAATGCTTATAAAGCTCCCAGTTTCATACCTAAAAGGAGACTTTAAACTGGAAAAAAGTACATATATAAAAGCTATAGTTCAAGACATGGGGACATAAAATAAAATGTGGAAAGTTAAAGAAGCAGCACTATTTAATATATATAGAAAATTATCATCATCTCCAAACCTAGAGAAAAATAGTAGTAGATGTCTTAGTGTGTGCTTCTCCAGGCATGTTCACTTTCTCTGAGAACAGACACCACTCTTCACTGCCCACAGCCAGCGCTACCCTTCTGCTCCTGTTATGTGGAGCAGACCCAGATGGTGGACACTTGACCCAGGAATGTTGCATCTAGAGACTGGGTTAGGCCAACAGGTTCCGTAATGGGGGTTTTATTTTTGAAATACACCCGATGTGTCTCCACTTCTCAGCATTCTCTTTCTTTCTCTGAAGTCCTTCTGCTGTTTTTGCCCTGGGGAAGAGGAGGAGAGGAGAGAAGCATTTCTAGGCTAATAGGTTCAGGTTCAGGTGTCTGTGCCTTGTCCTGTAGAGAAGCCCTTTATTCATGTTACCAGAACCACAAGGTGCCTCTCAGGCAATAGAGTAGAGATAATTGAGTAAAGGGTCAAGGCGGATGGGCCAAGCAACAAGCCAATCGTTTGCCTTTGCGGGAATTAAGAGAAAAATTCTCTCTCTGAGTGGAAGAATTAGAAAAAGGCATCCCTCTGCATGGAGGAAGACTGGCAGGTGCATGCTTGGCCAACTGACCCATGTCTTTTTGCGAAAGTCAAAGGCTGTCTTTTTCCAGACCAAAGCAGCCCAATGCCAGGGAGCACCACTTGGCAAGCATAATGCAGATTGTTTCAGACCCTTCTTGCTCCTTTGGCCTTTGTGCAGTGCACGCATGGCTCAACCATACACACAAACCCTGAGCCTGATAATCACTTCCCAGAGACTCCACGTTCCAGCTTGATGTCCAGAAAGTGACTGAGATTTCCTAGGCCATTGAAGAGGGATGAGGAATGAGGAAGGACATGGCTGATGGGTGGTAGAACCAGCCACTCTTGTGCAAGGTACATGGAGACCAAGGAGGACAGAATTAATGGAGAACTCAGGCAGGGCCAGGGCTTCATGAATGCCAGCTTGATAAACACGTACCTGTAGCTATCACTGGGTTCTTGAAGTCTCATCATATTCTGGGTTTTGAAATTTGTTATAATTGGAGTTCTGGTTTTTCACGCAAATTGGGTTTCACGAAATAGAAGTTACGTGGACAACATAAGGAGCTCCTTTTATTCCCACAGTTTCATTTTCCATGTAGACACAAGCTTCTCCCACATTTTTCTGCAACCAAACCTCTTATGGTTTTATGCAAGGTTTTGGTAATCAATGGTCTTCTCATTTACTCAAACCAATGTAGTCAAAGTTGTATATATGTAATATTTTTTTGCTAGGCTCATGTACTCTGGTCTTCATTAGGTTCTGGAATTATTAAATCACCTATACTGATTAATTCATGGTGTTTCTAGATAAAGATGAACCATGTTAGGCCCATGAGAGGCTTCAAGACAAAAATAATTCTGTAGTCAAGTAAGCTTAGAAAAGATTGCATAATATATTCCTCTCTTCGTATTATCTTCTCTTTCATATTATTATCATTATCATATTAGAGTTTATGAAAATTTCTCTAATAACTTTTTAACCTTGTTTGATGCAATATGCTCTAGACTTATTTGACTGTGAAACATTTTGTTGATGTCGAATAGTTCTATGAAAATATTTTGGTAAACACCCTTCTAGATTTAAGATTCCCAGAGCTGAAGATAATTAAGCAACATTTTTCTCTGGATGTTTAAAAAAGTAGCATACTTTCTAATTGGTTTATTTTCCTATTTGTAAAATTATTTCTCCCTGTGTTAAAACAACTGACTGTGGGCTTCCATCTTCTCAAGTGCCCTATGCTAGTCTGCCTTTTGTTTTTAATGCTTCCTTTATTTGAATAAGTTATGATTGTTTACTATCTATTCTTTCAAATTACTTTCATCTGAAAAATAATTTTAAAAAATTTTCATCTTTTCACATATGCTAGCGTAGCTGTTTGCCACGTACAAAGTATTTTCACATTCATTATCTTATTGATTGTTGCTATGACACAGTCATTTTAAACAACCTTGCTGATGGTATTTAAAAATCATTAGGGCCATTAATATTCTATTTAGTCTGCAAAAAATTGAAATACCTGACTCCTCCATATCACAGAACTAAGAGAATATAAAATTTTGCCTGTAGCAAAAATGCTCAAAGGTTTTACTTAAACACAGATTGCTAGACTTGAATAACAAATAAAGAGCAAGGAAGGTAAAGAGTGGAAGAGTTGTTTGCTATTGTTATTGCTAGAAATACTGCCTTTTAAAACATTATGCTCCTTCTAATTGATTTTAAATTCTGGTCATGCCACTTTCCAACGCCATTATAGAAAATATATCCCCAAAGACTCTGGGACTCAAGTCATTATATTTTCTGGCAATCTCAGGAAATAAATATCTGAATAAAAACATTTTGTTATCTTTACAAAATTTATGAGAGGGAGTATTATTTTAAGGGTTAATTTTTAGTTACAAGTTGTAGAATTTCTTAATTGTTTTATTTGCCTGATTCCTTTATTTTTATTTTAAGTTTCTGGGTGCATGTGCAGGATGTGCAGGTTTGTTATAAAGGTAAACGTGTGTCATGGTGGTTTGCTGCATCTATCAATCCATCACCTAGGTATTAAACCTAGCATGCATTAGCTCTTTTTCCCGATGTTCCTCCTCCTCCCTGTCCCCTACCAACAGGCCCCAGTGTGTGTTGTTCCCCTCCCTGTGTCCATGTGTTCTCATTATTCAGCTCTCATTTATGAGTGAGAACATTCAGTGTTTGGTTTTCTATTCCTGCATTAGTTTACTGAGGACAATGGCTTCCACCTCCATCCATGTACCTGCAAAGGACATGATCTCATTCCTTTTTATGGCTGCATAGTGTGCCATGGTGTATATGTACCACATTTTCTTTCTCTAGTCTATCATTGATGGGCCTTTGGGTTGATTCCATGTCTTTGCTATTGTGAATAGTGTTGCAATAAACATACATGTGCTTGCATCTTTATAATAGAATGGTTTATATTCCTTTGGGTACATACCCTGTAATGGGATTGCTGGGTCAAATGATATTTCTGGTTCTAGATCCTTAAGGAATCACCACACTGTCTTCCACAATGGTTGAATTAATTTGCATTCCCAATGTAAAACTCTTCCTATCTCTCCACAGCCTCTCCAGCATCTGTTATTTCTTGACTTTTTAATAATCACCATTCTGGCTGGCATAAGATGGTATCTTATGGTTTTGATTTGTGTTTCTCGAATGATCACTGATGTGGAGCTTTTTTTCATATGTTTGTTGGCCACACAAATGTCTTCTTTTGAGAAGTGTCTGTTTATTGGACTAATTTCTATTAAAAATAAGATATATTTGTTGAATGACTAAATAATGAAGTAATAGCAAAATCCTGGAATTTGTATCCTTTTCATATATCTTCTCTGACATTTTTAATATATATTATGCTTACATTCAGATCTTAATAATTCCTACTGAATTACAAGCTTCCAATTTTATTAAGGTATAATTGACAAACAATAAGTTGCCTATGTTTAAAAGATAAGGTTGATGTTTTTTGACATATGTACACACATATAAAATGGTCACCATAATCAAGATAATAAACATTTCCATCACCCAACAATTTTCTTTTGTTGCTTCGTGGTAATTTCTCACAGATCGCACTGTCCCCCAGCAATCACTGGCATGCTTTCTGACACTATAATTTAGTCTGGATTTTCTAGAACTTCATACAAATGAGATCATACAGCATATACTTTTTTGTTTCTGGCTTCTTTCACTCAGCTAAATATTTTTGAGGTTCTCTATGTTGCTGCATGTGTCAATAGTTTATTCCTTTTTAAATTATCTTTTGAACATAAAATATATTTTTGAGCATAATTATTGCAGAGTATTGATTTATTATATGGATACTTCACATTTTATCTATTCATCTGTTGCAGTGCAATGGGCTGTTTCTAGTAGTTTTTTGGCTCTTATAAATAAAATTGCTATAAAAAGTACCTAGCAGTAGAATAGCTGAATAAAATGATAGGTGTAAGTTTCCTTTTTTTTTTTTTTTTTTGAGAAGTTTGAGAAGTTTTGAAATGTCATTTGTGAAAGCATCTCAATAAATGGTAGATTACTAGTCACAAATTCAAAAAATACCTTGGGCATGTGTTATGTACTGGATACAGTGCCAGAGCTGAGGGTATAATGGAAACAAAAATCAACAACTTGCCTGTTTTCATGTACCTTATAGTATGGCATAGGAAACAGAAGTTAATTAAATAACTCTCCTAATAATTGTATAACTACACGTTAACATATTTACTCTGAAGAAAAGGAATGTGATTCTATGAAGGGATATCATACAGGGATATCTCATTTTATCAGCTTTATGTGCTTTGCAGAAATTGCATTTTTTAAAACATTGAAGGCTTGTGGCAACACTGACTTGAGCAAGTCGACTGGCACCAATTTCCCAACAACACGTATTCACTCTGTGTTTGTGTGTTACATTTTGGTGATCTTTGCAGTTATTTCATACTTTTATTATCATTATTATATATATTGTGGTGATCTGTGATCAGTGATCATTGATGTTCCTATTTTAATTGCTTTTGGGACATCATGATCCATGCCCATTTAAGACTGCAGACTTAACTGGTAAATGTTGTGTGTGATCTGACCACTCCGCCAACTGGCTATTCCCCTATCTCTCTCCCTTTCCTTTGGCCTCCTTATTTCCTGAGACACAAGATGGAAATTAGGCCAATTAATAACTATCACAGCCTCCAACTGTTGAAGCGAAAGAAGAGTCATACGTTTCTCACTTTAAAATCAAAAGCTAGGAATGATTAAGCTTAATGAGGAAGGCATGTCTAAAGCCAAGGTAGGCCAAAAGCTAGACCTCTTGTGGCAAACAGCCAAGCTGCGAATGCAAAGGAAAAGTACTTGAAGGAAAAGATAAGTGCTACTCCAGTGAACACATGGATGATAAGAAACTGAAAAAGCCTTATTGCTGCTATGGTGAACATTTCAATGATCTGGATAGAAGATCAAACTAGTCACAATATTCCCTTAAGCCAAAACCTAAGCCAGAGCAAGGTTTTAACTCTCTTCAATTGTGTGAAGGCTGAGAGAGGTGAGAAAGCTGCAGAAGAAAAGTTGGAAGCTAGCAGAGGTTGGTTCATTAGGTTAAGGAAAGAAGCTGTTTCCATAACATGAAAGTGTGAGATGAAACTGAAAGTGCTGATGTTGAGGTTGTAGTGAGTTATCCGGAAGATTTAGCTGAGATAATTGAGGAAGGTGGCTACAGGAAGTGGCAGATTTTCCATGTAGATGAAACAGCCTTCTAATGGAAGAAGATGCCATCTAGGACTTTCCTAGCCAGAGAGGAGAAATCAATGCCTAGCTTCAAACTTCAAAGGACAGGCTGACTTGTTAGGGTACTCGTGCAGCTGGTGACTTTAAGTTGAAGCTAATGCTTGTTTACCATTCTGAAAATCTTAGGGTTTTTAAGAATTGTGTTAAATCTACTCTGCTTCTGCTCTATAAATGAAACAACAAAGCCTGGGTGACAGCACATCTGTTTATAGCATGGTTTACTGAATATTTTAAGCCCACTGTTGAGACCTGCTGCTCAGAAAAAAAGATTCAAAATATTACTGCTCACTGACAATGCATCTGGTCACCGAATGGCTCTGTTGGAGATTTACAAGGAGATTAATGTTGTTTGGATACCTGCTAATACAACATGCATTCTGCAGCCCATGAATCAAGGAGTCATTTCAATTTTCAAGTATTATTTAAGAAATACATTTCGTAAGTCTACAGCTGCTGTATATTGTGATTCCTCTGATGGATCTGGGCAAAGAAAATTAAAAACATGGAAAAAGCTCACCATTCTAGATGCCATTAAGAACAATTTTTGATTCATTGGAGAAGGTAAGATATCAATATTAACAGGGGTTTGAAGGAAGTTGATTCCAACCCTCATGGATGACTTGGAGGGCTTCAAGTGTTCAGTGGAGGAAATAACTGCAGATGTGGTGGAAATAGCAAGAGAACTAAAAGTAGGAGTGGAACCTGGAGATGTGAGTGAATCTCATGATCAAACTTTAATGGATGAGGAGTAGATTCTTATGGATGAGCAAAGGAGTAAATTTCATCTCAAGAAACCACTTCCTTTGCTCATCCAATTGTTTTAAACTGGATGATAACATAATTGGATTTGGATTTTGAAATTATCATTCTGGCTGCAGCATGGAGAACAGGCTACAGGAGGGACTAGGATGGGTGTGGAAGACCAGTCATGAGGCTGTTGAAATGGGCCAGCGTGACCTGAGGTGGTGTGCAAGGCAATGGAGTCAAACATATGGATTTGAGAGCTGTTTGAAGGATAAAATTGACATGTCTCAGATATATTGTCGTATTTCTTTCTCTGTTGCTATAACTGAATACCTGAGACTGGGTACTTTATAAAGAAAACAATTATTTCTTACAGTTCTGGAGGCAGAGAAGTCCGGGGTTGATGGGCCACGTCTGACTTTTGGATGGGACAAACATTCAAACTGTAGCAATGTGTAAGGTACAGTGTGCAGTGCAAAGAAAGGTCAAGGTTTCTGGCTTGTACAAGAGTGCCATTTGGTCACATAGAGATCACTAGAACAGGGCCAAGTTTATGGGAAGATGCCAAGTTTGGTTTTGAAAAGTTGAGTTTGTACATGGCATGTGAGACATATCTGTGTAGATGAGTCTTCTTTCTTTCTTTGTTTTCTCTCTCTCTCTTTTTTTTTTTTTTTTTTCAGTAGGGTCTCTTTTTGTTGCCCAGGCTGGAGCACAGTGGTGTGATCACTGCTTACCGCAGCTTTGATCTCCTGTGCTGAGATGATCCTCCCATCTCAGCTTCCCAAGTAGTTGGGACCACAGGTGTGCAACAGCATACCTGGTAAATTTTTAAAACTTTTTTTTGTAGAGATGAGGTTCCACTATGTTGTCCAGGCTGCCCTTGAACTTCTGGGCTCAAGCAACCCTCGTGCCTTGGCCTCCCATGTATATGGGTCTTGAGTTCAAAGGAAAAGTTTGGGCTAGGGCTATACATACATATAAGGAGATAACAATCAAAATGATAATATTGAGTAAGGAGGACCTGGCACCATGCATCACAGAGTGCTAAATGCAAAAACAATAGCTTTTGAGGATTTATAGATCCAGGTGTAATGCTTTTCTTTTACCTTTAAAATTGAGCAGCAGGCGGTATCTTTCATGTACCTCCTCAAAGTGATATCCCTGCTAAAAATGAAATTTAAAATGCTGTAATTAGGTAGGAAAAAACTCTAACTGTAACATTTTAAGTGCTTCTCTTCTCAAAAGTTTAGTGACTATATCTCACAAATTCAAACTCTAGTTCAAGATTTTGGTGTTGAATTCAAAGAACAGATGAAGAACTCATGAAGTCATGGAAGTTCACTGGTTTTGCCATAGGATCATAGTAATTAATGGTAAAAGTGGCCATATGTTAAAACTTTCAAGGGCAAGGTGGGTGGGAGCCAATTTTGTGACTTAAATTCAAGGACTTGGCCTCATATATCTGTTTTCTTTCTCCCTGTGCATTTTACTATTTCCATCTTCTTCTGGATAATTACCAGAAGCACTGTACCACTCACTTTGAACAGCTTTGTCATCTTTTCCTCCTTGATCCTGCTGTAGAGTTGAAATTCTGAATTTATGACATTGCAATCATTTTCATGGCAACAGACTGTGGCATCATAAAAATTGCCCAATAGAAGTGTCTGAGAAATTGCCAAGATGGATTTTTGGGCAACATAATCCAATAATTACTGGAATTGATGTTGACAACCTGCCCTCTGTGAATGTCCTAATGTCGAACTATACCTTAAGATTTTTGCTGGAATGTGTAGAATAGGGTGAAGTTCATGTGAGAGCTATATTCGTTTCTAATCTTCATCTACTTTTGGAAGTATTTAGCTAAGGAGCCTATGCATAGATAGAATCTGAGAATAAACTTGGTCGTCCAATAAATCTGATTTGAGTCCCAGTTTTGGGTCGTACTCTCTGTGTACCATTAGTAAGCATTTTGTCAGATATTAAGATGGTGAATCCAGCTTTCTTTTGGTTTATGTTTTCTTGTTATGTCCATTTGAATCTTTTGTTTTCAGTTTTTAATCTGACTGTTGTTGCATTTGAATCTGATTCGTGTAGATGACATACAGTTGTATTATTCTCCAGTTCAATCTGCCAGTCTCTGTCTTTTGGTTGGTAAATGTAACCCACTAACATTTAGTAACTTAAATATTAATATTTGTTATAATTTATTTGGTCATTTTATGTTTTCCATTTACTCATTTTTTCCTTTTGTTATTTTAGTCCTTACTTTTCTTTAGAAAGATCAAATTTTCTTTTTCTGGTTGCTAATGTACACATTCTATTTTAATACTTTGGTCATTGCCCTTAAGACTCATTCTTATATTTATTTACCCATACTTATTTTTAAAAACTTAATATCTATGCTAATATCTGTATATTCTTTTTATTTTTAAATCTCCTTATCTTTTCCAAATGCCCTCTTGGAGAGTTTCTCAATATAATATTCCAGCTAACAAGTTTATACTCTCTTTCCTCCTATTGTTTATCCTGTTGCTCTATTTTAAAATCTCAACTACCGTATTTTTTTTTTTTTTTGAGACGGAGTCTCGCTCTGTCGCCTGGGCTGGAGTGCAGTGGCCGGATCTCAGCTCACTGCAAGCTCCGCCTCCCGGGTTTACGCCATTCTGCTGCCTCAGCCTCCGGAGTAGCTGGGACTACAGGCGCCCGTCACCACGCCCGGCTAGTTTTTTTGCATTTTTTTTTTTTTTAGTAGAGACGGGGTTTCACCGTGTTAGCTAGGATGGTCTCGATCTCCTGACCTCGTGATCCGCCCGTCTCGGCCTCCCAAATTGCTGGGATTACAGGCTTGAGCCACTGCACCCGGCCAACTACCATATTTTTATACTTAATATTTACAGTGGGTTTTTTTCTTATAACTTCCTGTTTATGTCTCATGTTACTAATAACTTTTCTTATCTTCTGAAAGACATTTAATGTCATGCTGATATGGTTGGGATCTGTGTCCCACAAAATCTCATGTCAAATTGTAGTCCCCAGTGTTGGAGATGGGGCCTGGTTAGATCACTGGGTGAATTTCTCATGAATGGTTTAGCACCATCCCCTTGGTGCTGCTCCTGTGATAGTGAGTGAGTTCTTGTGAGGTCTGGTTGTTTAAAAGTGTGCAGCACCTCCCCCCTCACTGTTTCTTGCTCCTGCTCCCACGATGTGAGACACCTCCCTCCCAGTTTGCCTTCGTCCATGATTCTTAACTTCCTGATGCCTCCTCAGAAGCAGAAACCACTATGCTTCCTGTACAGCCTGCAGAACTGGGAACCAATTAAACATCTTTGCTTTATAAAATACCTAGTCTTAGGTATTTCTTTATAGCAGTGCAAGAACAGACTAATACAGAAAATTGGTACTGAGATGTGGGGCATTGCTATAAAGATACCTAAAAATGAGGAAGCAACTTTGGAATTAGGTAATGGGCAGAGGTTGAAAGAGTGTGGAGGGCTCAGAAGAAAAGAAGATGAGGGAAAGCTTGGAACCTCCTAAGAGACTGGTTGATGGTTATGAACAAAATGCTGGTAGTGATATGGACAGTGAAGGCTAGGCTGAGCAGGTCTCAGATGGAAATGAGGAACTTATTGGGAACTGGAGAAAAGGTCACTTTTGTTATGCCTTAGCAAAGAACTTTGATGCATTGTGCTCTTGCTTTAGGGATCCGTGGAACTTTGAACTTGAGAGTGATGATTTAGGGTATATGGTGGAAGAAATTTCTAAGCAGCAAAGTGTTCAAGAAATAGCCTTGTTGCTTCTAACACCTATGTTCATATGCAAGAGCAAAGAAATGACCTAAAGTTGGAACTTATATTTAAAGGGGAAGCAGAGCGTAAGTTTAGAAAATTTGCAGCCTGGCTATGTGGTAGAAAAGAAAAGCGCATTTTCAAGGGAGGAATTAAAGAAGCCTGAAGAAATTTGCATGAGTAAAAAGAAGCCAACTGCTAATAGCCAAAACAATGGAGAAAAGGTCTTGAAGGCATTTCAGAGACTTTTGCAGCATCCCTTCCTATCACAGGCCCAGAGGCCTAGAAGGGAGGAATGGGTTCATGGGCCAGGCCTAGGGTCCTGCTGCCCTGTGCAGCCTCAGGACACTGCTCCCTACATCCCAGTCACTCCAGCTCCAGCCATTGCTCAAAGGGTCACAGTTATAACTCATGCCACTGCTTCAGAGGGTGCAAGCCATAAGCTTTGGCAGCTTCTATGGGTTGTTAAGCCTGTGGGTGCACCGAGTGTAAGAGCTGAGGGTTTGGAATCCCTGCCTGAATTTCAGAGCATGTATAGAAAAGCCTGGATGTCCAGAAAGAAGCCTGCTGCAGGGGTGGAGAACCTCTCATTGAGAACCTCTACTCTACTGAGGCACTGAAGAGGGGAAATGCAGGATTGGAGTCCCCACACAGACTCTACACTGGGGCACTGCCTAATGGAGCTGTGAGAAGAGGGCTACCATCCTCCAGATCCCAGAATGGTAAATCCACTGACAGCTTGCACACTGTCCCTGGAAAAGCAACTGGCCACTCAATGCCAGCTCTTGAGGGCAGCCTCAGGGCTGAACGCTGCAAAGCCATAGGGGTGGAACTGCCAGAGGACTTGGGAGCCCACTAATTGCATTGGTCTTCTCTGGATGTGGGACATGGAGTTGAAGGAGATTATTTTGGAGCTTTAAGGTTTAATGACTGCCTTGCTGGGTTTCAGACTTGCATGGGTCTTTCTTTTGGCTGATTTTTCCCTTTTGGAACGGGAGTATTTACCCAATGCCTATACCCCTATTGTATGTTGGAAGTCACTAACTTGTTTTTGATTTTACAGGCTCATAGGCAGAAGGGACTAGCCTGTCTCAGATCAGACTTTGGACTTTTGAGTAAATACTGAAATGAGTTAAGATTTTGGGGGACTGTTGAAAAGGGGTAAATGTATTTTGCAATGTGAGAAGTATATGAGATTTGGGGGGCCAGGGCCAGAATGATATGGGGGATCTGTGTTCCTCCAAATCACATGTCAAATTTTAGTTTCCACTGTTGGAGGTAGGGCCTGGTGGGAAGTAGTTGAAACTCATGAATGATTTATCACCATCCCCTTGGTGGTGTTCTCAACATAGTGAGTTCTCATGAGATCCAGTTACTTAAAAATGTGTAGCACTTCCCCTGTCCTTGCTCCTGCTGTCTGAAATGCCTTGCTCCCACTTTGCCTCTCACCATGATTGGAAGCTTCTCAAGGCCTCCCCAGAAGTAGAAGCCACTATACTTCCTGTATGGCCTGTGCAACAGTGAGACCATTAAACCTCTTTGCTTTATACACATGTTTATTTTAAGTTCTTTGTCATTTTCCATAACACTGCTTTAGATATTTCCCTTTGGTTGTCTTTACAGTAGTCATGTTCCTCAAATATCTAGTTATTTTGTCTTATGAGCTCATTTTCCTTTAGGGGTATCAGCTTCTTTTCTCTGTTTAGGGGAAGGGTCCAAGGCTGTGCCCAAATCTGTGTCCACTCTGGTGGGCTTAAAAGAGAAGAAAGACTGTATTCCTTAGATCCTTAGATTCCACATGGTTACCCTTGATGACATTTTACCAAATACTTGTGTTAAGGTTTTACCTTCAGGCACTCAAAGATAAGCATCATTGGGAGAAAGCAGTTGGTATTCTACATGCAGAGGAAATTGAAGAGTGGAGGCTGCAGAAGCATTTGCTCTAAGCTAATGTTACCATGAGGCGAGTGTTGGGATAAATATCTGTGGGGAAGTCCCAGGCAAAGCTTGTCCTTAGGGAAGACTTTAGAGAGATAAAAGCAGAATTTAAGAGCTTCCCTCATCCAGGTGCAGTGGCTCATGCCTGTAATCCCAACACTTTGGAGGCCAAGGCAGGTGGTTGGCTTAAGCCCAGAAGTTTGAGACCAGCCCGGAAATATCATGAAACCCCATCTCTACAAAAAACCAAACATAAAAATTAGCTGGGTGTGGTGGTGCATGCCTATAGTACCAGTTACTCAGGAGGCTGAGGTGGGAGGATTGCTTGAGCCTAGGAACTTGAAGCTGCAGTGAGTCATGACTGTGCCACTGCACTCCAGCCTGGATGGCAGAGCAAGACCTTGTCTCAAAAAAAAAAAAAAAAAAAAAAAGCTTTCCTCTACTAGAGCTTCTCTATCACTAGTTTTGAGACAAGAAACAAACACCATTTTGGTGGCCACTCTCTCTTTTTGACCTCATAAAACAGGTAGTTCTGGATTCTGGAGTTTTTATTCCTGTAGAGTCTATGTCCCTTGAAGGCAGGGATCATGTCTGTCTTGTTGCCTATTTTCTCTTACTTGCTTCTGCCATTATCCTTTTATTCTTGACTTTTCTATTACTTAGGGTTTAGGTTTAACTGTGACTCTCAAACAAGTAGAAGTTTCTTTTCCTTTCATGCCAAAGGCTAGTGGAAAATGATCTAGGGCGGATATAGTGGCTTTGCTTCATAGAATCCTCTTACTGGTGAGGCCCAGTCTCTTACTGGTTTACCTCCCTGCCAACCCTGAGCTGTAGTTCAAGATGGTGACACCACCTTCTATGCAGAGGATAGGCAAGAATGAAGAAGGATTAGTAAAAGATATAACCTGGTTGTTTCCTGGGGGGATGTTTCAGGAAGCTGCCTCATAAAACTTGTCTTTACATATAAGTCACAACTTAATTGCATAGCTATAGCTAGCTTCAGGGAAACTAGTCTTTACTGTGTCTAGCCATATACCCAACTAAAAATTCTACAATTATGGAATAAAGGAAGAATAATTGCTGGGAACAACCAGTGGTCTCAGTTACATCTTCTTTCTTTTCTTCTTAAATGTAGCTTGTTTTTCTAGTTTCTTTTGTTCCTGACTTCTTTTCATTCCTTCCCCAAACATTATTTAGTGTCTAGTGTGCACTAGGGGCTGTATTTTGGCCTGCATTTCTATCATTTATTTGAAGGACAAAGATACTTTACTATACAATGAGGAAATCTCAGGGAGAAACATATAGGTTGGATACAGAAGTTATACTGGTATGAAAATGGTTTGCTATTTACAGATAAAGAAACAGATCAAGGACTTTCTAGGCAGGAGAAGAATCATGACTTCAGTCACAGAGGTAGAAATAATGTGGAGGTAAATAGATGAATTTGACCAAATACTAGGCTATATTTAAAAGAATAGGGGGAGGAACATTTGGAGAGGTAGGTATCAAACCATGACGACACTTTAATGGCAGATAAAGGTGTTTAGAGTTAGGCAACAGGGAGCCTCTTCAAATGTATACCTAGGAGAGTAGCTTATGAACACAAAATTTTAGGAATCACATGGCCTAAGAGGAGCCTGGAGACATTTAAGTTTGAGGTCCAGAATGTTTACATAGGGAGGGAAAGTGGTAACTGGTAGACACGTCTCCTTGTGCCACCACCATATTTAGAACATGGTTTCCACTTTTCAGTTTACCTCAGAGTCCAAGATGGCTGTGGGAAATCTATATGTTGCCCTTACATTCCAGGAACGATGGAAAAATGGGACTCTCTGGATCAGTTTCCTTTATGTATACCTCTTGGTAGTTGCCTATAACACTTGCATGTTTATCTCATTGGTCAGAACTTAGTTATGTGACTACATCTATCTGTAGGGGAAACTGGGGAATCTAATATTTTGTTCTGAGTGATGATATACTCAGCTAAAAAAAAATTAGTATTTAGTTACTATTAGGGTGGTGTCCCAACCTTGTTATTAAGAAAGAAGTAAGGACTGAATATTAAAAGGCAATCAGCAGTTTCTTCCCTATCTTACATTAGCCTGCTTAAGGGAAGTATGTCCAAAACTCTGTGGCTGGCGAAGTGGGGTAGTGGTTAGGGGACTTTATGCCAGGTAAATGTTATAAGAGGAAAAATGTGTGGAGGGAGAAGGAAAAAAGGACATAGAGGGTCAGAATATTTTCAAATGAACTACTCTGGGAAATCTCCTGTCTACAGTGTCAACAGTTAAGCATTGGCAATGTGACAACTCATGCCAAGGGAGGTGGGTAGGGCTGTAGCCCTGCTGTGTACTTCTAGGGAGCACCATTCATGTGGAATATACGAGTGGTGCCTCTGAAATTGCAATACAATCCAGCAGCAGCCTGGGCTGCTGTCGTGGAGTGGGGGTGGTCCTGACACTGTGGCCTGACCCTATTCTTTTATTTAAGGGGTCTTAGTGGCAGGCAGCTCAAAGCAGTCTTCTCAGGGCTCAGTTCATTGTATTCTCTGTTTCTTCAGCAAGAACACTTACAGAGTAAGAAAGGATGAGAGAAAGGGAAGGGGATGGGATGTCAACTAGACTCCTGTTTTAAGAGTCTGAATGACTAGTGGTCTTTATTTGATTCACTTCATACAGCTTGGGGAAGAAATTCGAAATCCTAGCTGGACACTTTAAGATTTTATCAGCAATTTGGACTTCCGACTTGGAACTCTCGATTATAGGCAATTTCAATAAAAAACCGAGGGGTTTCACAGAGGCTTAGAAAGAAAGAACAAGAGTAATGAGAGCAAGTGATGTGGTGGGAAAATTCTATTGAACTTGGAGTCATACAATGCGAATTTTAATTACAACTTTGTCACTTGCGAGCGGGGCGATCTTGGTCAAATTATGTAATATCTCTTGAGTTTCAATTTGCTTATCTATAGAGAGTAATTATAAAAGAATAATCCCAAGGTTGCTCTGAGGAATAAAGGAGTTAGTGAATAATGGACACAGAGGCTGCTGCTAGTGTAACAGGAAAACTAAAGGGCAACTGGGAAAATCTGACACTGGTGATAAAGTACATTCAACCTTTTCTTGCCAATATCCTCAGCCCCTCCTGAGTTACCTCCCTTCTATGTGACTGTAGGGCTCTAGGCGTGCCTTTCCTAAGTCCGCATCTGGGAAAATCACACAACCATGGATATTTTCACCACAAAATTGTGTGGTCACCAACCTCAATTTGGCCTTTAAAACTGCTCACTGATTCTTCCATGCTTTGTTCTTTCTGGTTTTGTATCTTTTTTTTTTTTTTGAAATGGATGTTCCAAAAATGTTACTCCCCTTTCTCCCCTCCTGCCCTGGCTTCCCCTCCCTTGGCCCTTATCAAGTGACATCACTTCCCATTTCACAGAGAAATTAGATGCCTTTTTAACTCTCTGTCAGCACTTAACCAGCAAGCTTAACTTTCTTCACATCCATCCTTCCTGCCTTCCTTCTTGTTAATGGAATAGGTGACCTTCATGTAATGGGCAAGTCCTCTTTATTTATTTTGGAGGTCTAGCCCTGTCTGCTTTCTCAGGATTCTGGTTTCATCAATCATCCCTTCTCTTCTGTATCTTAAAGTTTTCCTTTCATACTGACTCTTTTTTGTAAGCATTTAAACATCCCTTACTTTTTTCCATTTTAAGAATAAAATCTGGCCGGGTGCTATGGCTCATGCCTGTAATCCCAACAATTTGTGAGGCCGAAGTGGGAAGATTGCTTGAGCTCAGGAGTTTGGGACCAACCTGGCCAACATGGTGAGACTCTTCTCTACTAAAAATATTAAAAGTAATTAGCTGGGCATGGTGGCACGTGCCTGTGGTCTCAGGTACTCCAGAGGCTGAGGCAGAGGAGGATTGCTTGAGCCTGGGAAATCGAGACTGCAGTGACCTATGATCAAGCCACTGCACTCCAGCCTGGGCAACAGAGTGACACCCTGTCTGAAACAAAACAAACAAACAAAATAATCAAATCTTCCTTGACTGAATTTTCTAGTCCAACGTCTTCCTTCACACTACTCATATTCCATGTACAAAGTCATCTACATGGCTAACTTCAGTGTCAACAGGACAGACAGAGAAGTATTCATCTCCTTCAGAGAAGCATTGCAAGTTACAAAGTAATGGGTAGGGATGTATAATTATCCTATAACAAGGGTAGTGAATAATTAAAATACAATCTACCACATCCTCTTTATTGCCAGACTTTTTGAAAGAGTTGTCTCTATTGCTAGATTTAAAAAAAAATCTATTTCTTCAATTTGGTTTCTGCCTCCACTACTTCAGTGAAACTGCTCATGCCAAGGCCATTGATGATTTTCTTGTTGCTAAAACCAAAGCACATATTTCCGTTATACAGTACCCAGCTTTTACCAACATTTGAAAACATAGACCCCTTCCTCCTATCAATTCTTTCCTCGGCATCTTGACTTTACTCCCCTGGTTCCCCGCCTCTCTCTCTGGCTGCTTTTTCTCGCTGTCTCTTGTGGGCTGTATTTCCTTGGGCAATTCCTTAAATGTTGGTTTGTGTCATGTCAATTCCCTTCTGAATCCCTCAATAATCTCTACTTCCAGTTCTCCAATCATGTTCTACATTTTGCAGTACATCCTAGATGTGCCAAAGTATAGCTTTTCTTGTTTTTAATAACATAAAATTGTGCTCAACCCTCTTCCCCCTAGAAAGGGGTAGCAGGGAAAAACAAATGAATTCTATTAAAAAATTAAACAAATTAAATTAATTCATCTTCTAGTTTTAATGTCTCTTGCAGGTAAATATCATGTAAACTCAATCTTCCTTTAGTGTGATTTCTTATTTCTCAAGGAGGCTTCTTTCCTTGTCACTGCCTGCCTCTCGAGGGAGTGTGGATGCAGAGGTGCATGTAAGCCTTTAGCTGTTGATGGAAGCATGGACATCTAACTGGCTTATTGAAAGTACTGAATTCAGTAGGGTGGAAGCTGAAAGCAACTTTATTTTCTCTTACCATTGCCCCATTCAAATCAACTTTCTCTTCTTGTTACTCTCTAATAACTGGAGGAAATTTGGGGTAATATTAAAGATTTTTGTGGTTATATAATAAAAAAAAACACAGCCTAATCTAGTAATCATACAGTACTAATCTCCAATCCAGTTTACTTCTCCGCAAACCAGTTTTGCTTGCCTAGAATCCTCCAGTGGGAGGAAGAAATAGTTTCTTCTCTGTTTTTCATTCATTGGCTAGATGTTTTTGAAGCCTGTCTAAGGGAGGAAAGAGGTAAGGAAAAAAAAGAGATTTTTCCTTAGGTTCATTTTATCTTGTGTTGATGCTCTCTGGCTGCAAGAGATAAGTATAACAAACTGACTGTCTCACTGGGCTCTTTGTGCATTTTTGGAGATGTTCCCATGGCTGGGAATCGCAAAATTGCGTTTTGCTTGACTTTGGGCTTAATTGCTCTAGCAGTCACATCTGCTCATCACCTCGCCCCTGCCCTCATTCCTAGCTCCCAGCTTTCACTGCCCTCTGGATTCTGCTATCCACAGTGATCCTGGGACCACCACTCCCTGGTCCTCTGTGTTGCTCCTCCAGGGTTCTCTTGGAAGAAAACTTTTATCAGAAATGTGCTTTTTAGAGAGAGTGATGAGGCTCTTCTTCTTCCTCCTTCTCCTCTTCGTCCTCTTTCTTCTCCTTCTCTCCTTTTTTTTTTTTACATTTTGAGGATGGGTTAGGTTTCAGTGGAAATCAACAGCAACTGGAAAAGAAAGTATTAGGCTATGAATAAGTATGGAGCTACAAAAGATTTGTTACAAGCCTTAATTGCATTATTTGCAGTGAAATCTGTAATACCTGCCCATTAAGCAAATCCAGATAAAACAAATACATGATATTAAGGAGTAACAGAGGAGGGAAGAGGTTAATGAATGACTGTCAATAAGCAGTAAAAATTAAATGGATACTTAGAATATTCATTCATCTTTTGGCAAAAGTTAAATGTTTTAACAGTCTGAACAAATGTTCAGGAAAATATAATGCTCTATTTTTGACTGATACTCCTTTTAATGAAAGATATGTTAATCTGTTTTTAGTAAATGAGTAAAGGTAGAACTTTTTACCTTTTTGTTATTGAAATCACACAAAACATGTTGAGATTCACACCTGTGGTTTTAAGGAAAAGCAGCTTAACAGATATGGTCACTTTGGGATGTAGGAGTTGTTCACAACCTGAGCAATGTATCAGAGTTGAGTTAGGGATGAATGAGACATTTGCCTTTCTTGTAAAACAAGGGAGAAAGGCTTCTGTGAAATGGAAAGCACGATCCCTTTCATAGAATAATTTTAAGAAGAAATATGTACGAAAGTTGAGGATACAGAGATTAGTTTCTTGAAACCATTTTGCCCATTTTTTTCTCTTTGGAAACCCTAGTATATCCTCCAGGGATATGTGTACTTCCAGTTACTGTTTTAGGGAGTGACCTCTCCATTTAGGATGTGAGGGATTCTTGATGCTCACTGTATTCGCTTTCTTTTAGGCTTCTGCCAAAACTCTGAGCTACAGGGAGTATCATATTTAACTTCCCATTTCACACATATATACATTCTCCTGGGAGGAGAATCTGTAGCTCTCATTAGCTTTATAAGGGGTCCACTTTACCCAAAAGAGTTAAGAAATGCTGACCAACAGATTGACCTCCTTTTGCAATCCTATTATAAGGCCACTATAAATGCGGCATATGACTGTATATTGCATACCATACATAACATTCCTGCCTTGTTTTGATTCTGCAGACCAAATGGTCCGCTTCTGTCAAGTTCTTCCCATATCCACTGGGGACTCAGCTGCCATTCCACAGGGCATGAGAGTGCAAATTAGTTATTCAGGCTCCTTTGGCAAACAGTGAGAGCACTGTGCAATCTGTTACCCCATTTAAATATCTGTGGCACAAACAATCACTTAAACGTGATTATAGTTATTTGATGCTACAACTTAATTTCATGATAAAATTGTATGTTTTAAAAGATCTCTTTGCCAGTTTTTTATAAGATCGTGTTGTACAAAGGACTTGCTTTGCTTGAAATCAGATATCCATTGGTAATTTGCACAACATGCACACCAAACATGGAATGTTTTTGTGGGAGGGCAAAAAGACCAATAGCAAGACTATGTTTTGTTTACTTTAGAAAAACACTGCAAAGCAAGGACTGTTTAAGGATTATGCTTTTGGATGGGTGCAGAGGTAATGGGAAAGAGGGGAAATACTTATCTGAAAAATTCCTGAACCGCAGCTGAGACCTACACAGGTAAAAAGATGACACAAAGGAAGACAGAAAAGTGCATCCTAATCTAACCGAACTGAGAGAATCACCAAACTGTCAATTCACCGCGCTGTGGATGTAGAAACAGAATGGAGCCTTTCAATTCTGCTGCCTTCTCCCTGGGGTTAGAGACTGGTTGCCATGGATATTCTGGATTCCTGCAGCTAATGGGAGGGAGTTCTGTAGTGTGGTATCCTGGGGACCCGCCAGGGTGAAACATGAAATGGAGGCCTGTGGGTGTGGTGGTGGAGGTCTGGGAAGCAGAGGTCACAGGGTCGCCTTCCAGCAGAGTTAAAGCTGATTTTATTTCAAGTCACATTCATTTGGCAATCTATATTTTCCTGAAAAACAGACCTTTTTGTCCCTCCCCTACTGAGCAAAGAGAATCTTCATCTCCTTAAAATGGTTGCGATCACAGCACTAAGTAGTGGATGCTATAATTAGATGTGCAACAGTGGTTCAGAGAAGGAATTTTTTTCAATGTAATTGTGGGGGGTAGGGGGAGAGGGGAAATAATTTTAGTTTGGTTCAGAGATTGAACGGTTTAGAAATGCCCCATATATGTATGTAGCAAATAGGGTGAACCAATAAGAACGTTTCTGATTTATTCTGTCATTTAAAAAATGAATTGGTATTTGGCCTCTTCTTTCTTTCCAGTAACTCATGGCAATGTAGCCTTTTCTCCAGGCCTTGTATCTGCCTTTCACTCTGCCTCAGTTTTTAACCAGGTCACAGTGAAAAACACTTCCTTTCTCTATAATCTTTTGGAGAATGTCCCTCTCTGGCTGGATAGTCAAGCACTTTAAAGTCAAGTTATTGGACAGTGGTGGCTAATGCTGATAAGTGGGAAGTGTCTCTGCCCTGACCTTTGAGCCTTCTTCTCAGCAGAGCATTGAGATGGTGATGGGGTCCTCCTTACATTATTTCAGTAAGCAAAATATTCAGCACTAACTATCAATGCCGTCTTTCTGTTCAAAATTCTTTCAGTCCTCACTGAAGGAGTTGCTCTAATGGAGATTAAATAAATCACAGTCACCAGTGCTGCCTGGTAAGGTGGAGACGTGTGGGTTCAAAAATAAGACTGTTTTTGGTGTTTAATATGTTACTGACTTTTAAAACATCACATGGTTTTTGCTTGGCACTCATTGTGTAGCTGGTTGGCAAGGGCAACAGAGGAAGGTTGGCCTCTGCTGATCCCTGAATCCCAAGAATAGAACTGCAATTTAATATTATCAGCCTCATGGAAAGCGGAGACTTGGAAACGTTTCCTTGTGGGCCAAATGTAAGGGAGTTTCGTAGTTTGGAACCTGGGAGAAGTAGCTTGCCGGATCCAAATGAGCATGTTTTGGCCAAGGAAGCCTATCAGAGTTTTGCTGGTCCTCAAGTACTACTGCTATTCTTCTATTAAAAATCTCTTTCTTCCTATTAATCAATCTGTTGCTTTTTTTTTCTACCTTATTTGCTTAATCCATCAGACATTAAGTTAAATACCTAGTGATCATCTACTAGCAAAGCTGTATCTTTTTCCCCCAAATGGAGGGAGATGTGGTGGTCATCACAAAACTCCACAGCTGTAGCTATCAGCACTCATCAGTGGCTGTCAAAAGACCCCATCTTGGCCAGGTAGAGTGGCTCACACCTGTAATCCCAGTGCTTCGGGAGGCTGAAGTGGAAAAATTGCATGAAGCCAGAGGTTCAAGACTAAACTGGGCAACATAGTGAGACCCCATTTCTACAAAAAATAAAAAATTAACAAGGCATGGTGGTGCATGCCTGTAGTCCCAGATACTTAGGAGACTGAGACAGCCGAATCACTTGAGCTCAGGAGATCCAGGCTGCAGTGAGCTATGATTATGCCACTGCATTCCAGCCTGTGCAACAGAGCAATACTCTGTCTCTAAGAAAAAAAAAAATACCCTCTATTTTTACCCAAGGGATGTTGCATGGCATTTCCAGGTCTCTATGGATCAGGCACCATTCGGAGGATTGGGAAGCACAGGCTGAATCTGTGTAGATAGTATAGGAAATGAGCATGGAGATTCCACTATCCCCAATTGTTGACAGCCAAAGCATCTCATTCACGTTCTTTCAGAGGAAAAGAGATATTTAAAATCAGTTGGATTCTTTAATAGCTGGAGGCATCAAAAGATCTACATTTTAGTCCTGGCAGTAGTAGAAAGGAATGGTATGGCTAGGGGAAATTAATAAAATTTCTCAAGAATCTTTCTTTTTCGTAACTGTAAACTGGAACTGTAAGATGTCTCAGTACAGCTTCCAATTCCTGATTTTATATGGGAGAGTGTGTACCCTAGAGATGAGGAAGAAGAAATCAAAAGAGAAGTCCAATAAACTTTACAGCACAAAGTAGTAAATATCTGTATATCTGATAAATATATAAATATTATAAGTAAAATTAAAAGTTGAATATTCAAACATGTGACAAAAGATTAGTATCTTTATTACATAAAACATAATTATTAAGAAAAATGGGTTAAAGACACAGACAAAAAATATTGAAATATCTAATATAGAGGTGAAAATAATGTTCAAATTCATCAACAATTTAAAAAGATAAAAGCAACAATATACTATTTTTAGCCTGTAATTTGGCAAACATAAAAAATATAATATTTGGTGATGGTAAGGATGCATGAAGGTAAGGACAGAGTTATTCTCCCCACCGTGCCTTTTTGAAAAATCATTGGTGATATTATAAATTGCTATATATTTTCTCCTAGGTATTTTGTCAATAAGTTATTAAGCAATTCCATTTTCATGAATGTATCCTAAGGAAATAAACAATAGTTTGTAGAATATTTAGCTTTTAGTCCTGTTAATTGTAGCAACTTCTTGAAAAAAAAAAAAAACAAGCAAAATATTCAACCATTGGGGATTTATTGAATTAATTAAGGTTCATTTACATAATGGACTACCATATAATAAGTTAATAAGATAGTACATATCAAATGCTTCTCTTTAAATGAAAATATGTCTATAATGGACTTGGCGTGTTTACTCATATCTATAATCCTAGCACTTTGGGAAGCTGAGGTGAGCGGATCATTGAAGCCAGGAGTTCGAGATCAGCCTGGGCAACACGACAAAACCATGTGTCTACTGAAAATACAAAAATTAACTGGGCGTGGTGGTGCGTGCTTGTAATCCCAGCTACTTGCGTGGCTGAGGTATGAGAATTGCTTGAACTTGTGAGGTGGAGGTTGCAGTGATCTGAGCTCATGCCACATGCCACTGCACTCCAGCCTGGGTGAAAAGTGAGACTCTGCCTCAAAAAAAAAAAAAAAGTTTCCAATATATTTTTATTTGGAAACAAATTATCAAATATTATACAAGATATTATAATTTTTATTAAAATAATTATGGATACATGTGAATATAGAGCCAAATGTGTTTGTTGTCAGTTTCTATAGATACAAAGATTTATGGATTTATTTGCATTTTAATTTTTTCATCTGCATTTTTTGTAACGGGAATTTGTTGCCCTTGTACTAAAAAGTTTCATTTAATAAATAAAAGACTTAGAATGCTACAATTTTAGAGGAATGTATGGTTAAATAAACTAACTTCTAAACTGGCACTTTGTATAGAATTGTGACAGTGGGGGTAGATTAAGGAACAAATCTGTAGTTATGATGTCAATAAAGGCAAAACATTTTTGTTCAGATTGATATAATCGACACAGACATAACTGATGTTCATTTAGTAATATAAAAAATACAACTGGATGCGAGTTGGTACTTATATTGCAGTGAGCTATGATCTTGCCACTGCACTGCAGCCCAGGCAACAGAGTAAGACCCCATCTCTAAAAAAAAAAAAAAAAAAAAAAAAAAAAAGGAAAAAAACAAAAAGCACGTGAACAAGTATTGCATGTTGAGCGTAAAGAGAAATAAGTTCCCAAGAGTCGCAAGTGTTCTCAGGTACGCAGAACAATTGCATAGGAGCAGCAAAATGAAAAACATTTTATTGGATTAGATTCTAAATAAATAAAAAGTATCATGTAGTAAAATGTATATGCAGCATTAATATTAATATTGTAAATGCTCTGGGAGTTTCAGAAGCATGTACTTCACAGTGTTTATTTAAGTTTGTCTCTATTTGAGAGCAAACACATATATTGGAAGGAATTTAACTGACACAAATTCACTGTGTCTGCAAAGCAAAACAGTGGTTGCCTCTCACAGTCTAATAACATTTATCTATGTAGATTAACAAATCACTTTGAAATATTCACTGAAGACTTAAACTATCCAGTCCAGCCGACTTTTCTTTTTTAACAATAGCAATTTCTTTTTTAACAATAGCAATTTTACTTATTTTAAAATCTTTTCTATTTGAGAGTTTTCAACTCCTTGCTTTTTTATAACCACATCCATCTCCCTTTTGCCCCTTGAGCCCACCCCAACCGTAGTCCTAACCCTTCCTAACCACTAATCTGTTCTCCATTTCTAAAATTTTACCTTTTCAAAATGTTCTATAAATGGAATCATACAGTATGTAACTTTTACAGATTATATTTTTTCCCCTCAGCATAATGCCCTGGAGATTCATCCAAGTTGTTGCGTATATCAGTAGTTTGTTTCTTTTTTGTTGTTGTTAAATGATACCCCATGTGTATTAGTCAGGGTTCTCTAGAGGGACAGGACTAATAGGATCCATGTATATATGAAAGGGAGTTTATTAAAGAGTATTGACTCACATGATCACAAAGTGAAGTCCCACAATAGGCCATCTGCAAGCTAAGGAACAAGGAAGTCAGTCTCAGTCCCAAAACCTAAAAGTAGGGAAGCCAACAGTGCAGCCTTCAGTCTGCAGCCAAAGGCCTGAGGGCCCCTGGCAAACCACTGGTGTAGGTCCAATAATCTGAAGCTGAAGAACTTGGAGTCTGATGTTTGAGGGCAGGAAGCATCCAGCACAGGAGAAATATGGGGGCCAAACGACTCAGCCAGTCTAGTCCTTCCATGTTCCTATGCCTGCTTTTATCCTAGCCACACTGTCAGCTGATTAGATGGTGCCCACCCAGATTGAGGGTGGGTCTGCCTCTCCTAGTTCACTGACTCAAATGTTAATCTACAAATTTGGTAACACCCTCACAGACACACCCAAGAACACTACTTTACATCCTTCAATCCAATCAAGTTTACACTTAATATTAACCATCACACCATAAAATCCACGTATCACAGGTTTTTTTTTTTTTTTTGAGATGGAGTTTTGCTCTTGTTGCCCAGGCTGGAGTGCAATGACATGATCTTGACTCACTGTAGCCTCTGCCTCCCAGGTTCAAGCGATTCTCCTGCCTCAGCCTCTTGAGTAGCTGGGATTACAGGCATGCACCACCACACCTGGCTAATTTTGTATTTTTAGTAGAGACGGAGTTTCTCCATTTTGATCAGGCTGGTCTTGAACTCCCGACCTCAGGTGATCTGCCCACCTCGGCCTCCCAAAGTGCTGAGATTACAGGCATGAGCCACCATGCCCAGCCTACAATTTGTTTAACAATTCACCTGTTTAAGGGCATTCGGCTTCTTTCTGGTTTTTGGTTATTATAAATAAAGCTTCTATGATCATTCACGTACAGGTTTTTATGTGACATAGGTTTGTGTTTCTTTGGGATAAAAATCCAAGTTAATTGTTTAGATTGGTGAAACCACCTAACTAGTTTCCACAATGAGTGTACCATTTTACATTTCCTCCAGTAATGTATGAGTGGTCCAGTTTCTTCTTCAAGTGGCAGTTGGTGTCACTATTTTTCATTTTAACCATTCTGATAGTTGTATAGTGACTTCTCATTGTTTTAATTTGTATTTCCCTGATGGCTGATGATGGTGAAATTTTTTCATGTGCTTGTTACCAGTATACCTCTTCAGTTAAATGTCTGTTCATGCTGCTTACCTCTTTTCTAATTGGATTTTTAAAAAATTATTGAATTTTGAGAGTTCTTTATATCTTCTAGGTACTAGTCCTTGATTAGATATGTAGCTTGCATGTATATTACCTGAATTTGTAGATTATCTTTTCACATGCGTCACAGCAGATCAGAAGTTTTAAATTTTGATGAGATTCAAATTATTTTGTCTTTTTATAAAATGTGGTTTTGGTGTCAAGACTAAGAACTCTTCACTTAATCCTAAATCCTGAAGATTTTCTTTTATTTATTTTTCTAAACATTTTCTAGTTTATGCTTTACATTAAGCTCATGAACCAGTTTTAATGTTTTGTCTCAGGTGTGAGGTTTAGGTCAATGTTCATGTTTTTGCTTATAGACGTCCAATTGCTCTGGTGCCATTTCTTGAAAAGGCTTTCCTTTCCCCATTGAATTGCTTTCGTGGTTTTGTAAAAAAATAAAATAAAATAAAGTAATTGAAACAGCTGACTATATTTGTATGGATCTATTTCTGGGTTCTCCATTATGTTCCATTGATCAGTGTCTTTCTCCTTCTGCCTGTATCACATTGTTTTTTGATTACTGTAGCTCTACAATAAATTGTAAAATTGTGTATTAATTTCCCAGGACTGCTGTAACAAATTACCACAAGCTTGGGGACTTAAAATACAGAAATTTATTTTCTCACAGTTCTGGAGGCCAGAAGTTGGAAGTGAAGGTGTAGGCAGGGCTTCATTCTCTCTGGAGGCTCTAGGGAGAATCTTCCTTTTCCTCCTAAGCTTCTGGTGGCTGTTGGCAATTCATGGCTTTCTTGGCTTCCTTTAATTTCTGCCTTTGTCTTCATGTCACCTCCATCTCTGTGTATGTTTTCTTATCTGTACATCTGTCCCCAAACTCCTTCTGCCTCTCTGTTATGAGGATACATGTGATTTTAGGGCTCACCTACACAATTCAAGATAAATGCTTTCTCTCAAGATTCTTTTTTTTTTTTTTTTTTGAGACGGAGTCTCCCTCTGTCACCCAGGCTGGAGTACAGTGGCGCGATCTCGGCTCACTGCAAACTCCGCCTCCCTGGTTCACACCATTCTCCTGCCTCAGCCTCCCTAGTAGCTGGGACTACAGACACCCACCACCATGCCTGGCTAATTTTTTTTTGTATTTTTTAGCAGAGACGGAGTTTCAGCGTGTTAGCCAGGATGGTCTCGATCTCCGGACCTCGTGATCTGCCCGCCTCGGCCTCCCAAAGTGCTGGGATTACAGGCGTGAGCCACCGCGCCCGGCCCTTTCTCAAGATTCTTAATCACATTTCGCCATATAAGGTAGTATTAACTCATTTGCCATATGTGATGGTTAATATTGAGTGTCAACTTGATTGGATTGAAAGATGCAAGGTATTGTTCCTGAGTGTGTCTGTGAGAGTGTTGCCAAAGGAGATTAACATTTGAGTCAGTGGACTGAGAGGGGCACCCTCAATCTGGGTAGGTGCCATCTAATCAGCTGCCAGCATGGCTAGAATAAAACAGGCAGAATAAGGTGGAAGGACTTGACTTGCTGAGTCTTCTACTCTTTATCTTTTTCCCATGGCTGGATGCTTCCTGCCCTTGAACATTGGTCTCCAAGTTCTTCAGCTTTTAGACTCTTGGACTTAACAATAGTGGTTTGCCAGGGGCTCTCAGGCCTTTGGCCACAGACTGAAGGCTACTTTTGAGGTTTTGAGACTCGGACTGATCTACCACTGGCTTCCTTGCTCCTCAACTTGAAGACAGTCTATCATGGGACTTTACCTTGTGATTCTGTGAGTCAAGTCTCCTTAATAAACTTGCTTTCATATATACATATATCTTAATTTTTCTGTCCCTCTAGACAACCCTGACTAATATACCATATAAGACAATAGTCAGAGATTCCAGGGATAAGAATGAGGACATATATTTTAGAAGGCTAATATTTAGCCTACTACAATTGGATAGAGTAATTCCTCCTGCTTCACTCTTCTTTATCAAATTATTGATTGTTTTAGTGCTTCTAGGGCCTGTGCCTTTTCACCTACATTTTAGAATAAACATTTCTTTGTCTTGCCTTGTTGCAATGGCTAGAACTTTCAATACTACATTGAATAAGAGTGGTAAAAGTGGACGCCCTTGCCTTGTTCCCAATTTTATTAAGAAAGCATTTTTTTTTAACCATTAAGTGATACTACCTTTAAGTTTTGTAGATTATTTTTATCAAGTTGAAATATGTTTTGTATTTCTAACTTGCTGAAAGTTTTGTCATGAATTGGTGTTAGATTTTTCTCAAATGCTTTTCTTGCATCAATTGATATGACTATGAGTTTTTTTAGATGATTGACATATATGGATTACACTGACTGATTTTCAAATGTTGAACAAGCCTTGCATACCCAAAATCAACCTCCATTGGTCACAAGTATAAATTTTTCTTTTTTTTTTTTTGAGACGGAGTCTCGCCTTGTTACCCAGGCTGGAGTGCAGTGGCCCAATCTCGGCTCACTGCAAGCTGTGCCTCCTGGGTTCACGCCATTCTCCTGCCTCAGCCTCCCGAGTAGCTGGGACTACAGGTGCCCACCACCACGCCTGGCTAATTTTTTTGTATTTTTAGTAGAGATGGAGTTTCACCGTGTTAGCCAGGATGGTCTGAATCTCCTGACCTCATGATCCACCTGCCTCGGCCTCCCAAAGTGCTGGGATTACAAGAGTGAGCCACCGCGCCTGGCCAAGTATAATTTTTTTTAATGAATTCTTGGATCCAAGATTCTATTATTTTTTGAGGATTTTTGTATTGATGTTTATAGAAGCTGTTGGTTTAGTTTTCTTCTTTTTTACTGTCTTTGTTTTTGGTATCTATTTTGTCTTGATTGAGTTTTAGTAGTTTGTGTTTTTCAATGAATTGGCCAATTTCTTCTAAGATATTAAATTTATGAGCGTAAAATTGAGATATTCCCTAATGATCATTTTAATGATGGCAGAATATGTAATATCTTGTATTTCATTCTTGATATTAATGATTTTTGTTATCTCTTTCATTTTCTTAAGTTTTATCTTCTTTTTGAGTGACAGACATAAATATTTTATTTCTGTCAATATTCTATGGTTTTATCAACTTTGTTGACATTTTAAGAACTACATTTTGTTTAATTGCTTTCCTTTATTGTCTTTCCATTTTCAATTTATTGATTTCTGATATTTCTTTATTTCCCTTCTTCCACTTGTTTTGGGTTCATTTTGTTTCTTTTAGGAAAGAACTTAGATTAATTTATTTAGAAATGTGTTATTTAATTTTTACATATTTGGTGATTTTACTGTTGTCTGTGTTACTGATTTTATGATACTCAGGGAACATACTCTGTATAATTTCAATTCCTTTTTTGGGTTGAGTTTGTTTCATGAAGCAAGATATTGTAACTGTAGTATGTTACTTACAATAGGCAAGTCAATATGCCAAGACACCAGGTTGCAACAGAAAAAGAAGTTTGATTGTAGGGCCATTGAATGAGGAGATAGGAGGAAACCTCAAATTTGGGGAGTTTGGGGCTAGGATTTTTAAGGGTTTTGGAGTGGGCCAAGGTGTGAAAATTGTCAGTTGGTCAAAGGATGAAGTCATGGGACAGGGAGATGAAGAAACTGTATTCGTAGGCTGATTTGGTTCCTCTGTGGGCAGATCTTTAAACTGGTTAGTGTCAGCTGTTCTGCTGAAATTCAAGATCTGCTTAGGCAATTCTTAAACTAAAACCTTATGATTCCAACCTCAGAAATCCTATATATAGGAACAGTGGGGATGCAGATGGTCTATATCTAGTGTTATTTGACTTTCCATCATGAGGAAATGGGTCTGTTATAGTAGGTACCTAGGCAGACATGAGCAGGGCAGGAGAGACATCCCAACCTTGTGAATGTCAGGTGACCATCAGATGATGGTCAGGTGGATGTTAAACTATCTCTCTAAAATAATAATTGGTAGCAGCCAGCACCAGGGAAAAGCAGTTTCCCAATAGATAGAAAATGTGTGAAGCTGATGATCAGCGCTTCCTGACAAAATCCCAGGAGTTGGGTGAGTGGGCTCAAGCATATGCACTAAGAGATAAAATGGCAGAGTTAAATTGGTATATAACCTTTCTCTAGAACACTTAACTGGTAAGGGAAAAACGCCTCAAGTGAGCATGCACACAATTCCAGTAAACACATTGTGCATGTGGCCCCTCCCAAGTGCTGGCAGGCTACTGTGCATGTGGAGAGACTGCTTCAAGAGAATAATCAGGGGAAAAGAAATGCAAACCTTGGAACCATGCCACAGTATAAAACCCAAAGTCAAGGGTCGGATGAAGCACTTGGATCTCTCAAGTCACCCACTTGGCCCTCTTCTAAGAGTACTTTACTTCCTTTCGTTTTTGCTCTAAAACTTTTTATTAAACTTTCACTCCTGCTCTAAAACTTGCCTTGGCTGCTGCCTCTGCCTTAAAACTACTTCTGCTCCTCTGCTAAACTCTTTCCTCCAAGGAGGCAAGAATCCATTTACTGCAGACCTGTATGGATTAACTGCTGATAATGGGTCAATGTACAGCCTGATTAATGCTTAATTATAGCTATAGTTCTGTAGCTATTTAACCCTTTGAGGATGGCTTCAATATTGTCTAAGTTGGTAATTCTTCCATGGGTGCTTGAAAAAAATACGTATTCTGCTGTCTTTGGGGTGAATGGTTCTATATATGTTCATAAGATTCTGTTGGTTGATTTTGTTATTTGGATCTCCTATATCCTTGCTGAGTTTCTGTCTGGTAATTCTATCATTTTTGAGAGGAGGGTGTTGAGATCCCCAGCTACAATTGTGGATTTGTCTATTTCTCCATTCAGCCTTATCAGTTTTTGCTTTTCCCTCTTGTTCTTCTTCCTCTGTTTCCCTTTTTTGCTTTCTTCTGGGTTACTTGAAAAATTTTTTTAGGAAATCATTTTGATTTATTCATAGTGTTTTTGAATATAACTCTTTGTATAGTTTTCACAATGATTGCTTTGGGTATTATGATATGCAAATGTCGTTGATCACAATTTATTGATATGGAAAGCAGAAAGTTCCCTTTCCTGGAAGATGTCTGCTTCCTAATCTTCAAAATGATGAATACTTTATGTGGCAAAAGGGACTTTGTGAATGTAATTAGATGAGAATCTTGAGGAAGGATGATTATCCTGGTTGCTCTGGGTGGTCCCATGTAATCACAGGATTTTTTCAAGAGGGAAGCAGAGAGTCATAGAAGTGATGTGGTGATGGAAGCAGAAGTGGGAAAGTCACATAGAGATCTGGAGATGTGCTGCTGGCTTTGAAAATGGAGGAAGGGGCTATGAGCCAAAGAATGCAATTGCATCCTAGAAATTTTGTCTATTATGTTAGGAGGTTCTGGATCCTCATTAAATCTTTTATTTTAGCAAACTGTCAGTCTGTTTAGCATTCAGATCCTAGCCTACTTTTTGAGGTTGTTAATAAAATGACAGCTTAATTTTTACAGTCTTTGCAGTGTTATTTTGGTTGGCTTGATTTTTCTTTTGCTGCTGGGGCTCCCAGTAGTACTTGCTGGTGCTGGCTGAGGGGATAAAATAAGTTTCCCCAGGCTGGGCTTCCAGGTGTCTCTCAGAGCGGGAGGGGAGTCTTATGCCTGTGGAGGTCCCAGGGGCTTCCTGCACTGCACCTCTTGCTGTGCCTGTGTCCCTCTTCCAGACCTCCTGGCTATCTCTAGTATCTCTCAGTGAGGGAGAAGAGCCTGAGGCCCAGTGAAAAAAGAGTGAATTCTCTTCTGGGCTACTTGTCAGTGAGGCTCCTGGTGGATCCCACCTTGCCTGTTCTTCTGGGTTTGCCTAATGTTGTTGGAAAGGCTCCCATTCAGTCAGGGGATGGAAAGAGCCTACCCAGGCTGGTTTAGTTGTTGGTTGGGGTTCTGAAAATGCTAGGTCTTGGTGACTTTCAAGTTCTGTTGGGGAGGAGGGTAGGCATGCAACCACCCTGCCACAATGTTGATCTCCCAGTTGTTATTGGACCAACAGTTTCATATTCCTGCTGCACAGTAAGAGATCAATACACTGAAATGGTAGGGTTTGTGGCAGAGAAAATTTAGTGATTGCATAGCATTGAGTGAGGAGATGGGAGGATACCCTCAAATCCATCTCCCTGAGGAATTCTGGGCTGGGGTTTTTAAGGGAATAATGGAGGGTGAGGGGCTAGAAAATTGAAGTCATTGATTGGTCAGAGTAAGGGGAATGAAATCATCAGGATGTGGCAACTGCATTTATTGGTTAGTCAGTTTCTCATGATGTCTTTCTGACCAGCGGATGTCAGTAGTTTTGCTGGTACACAGGACCTGAAAGAATGTCTCCAGTGGAAAACTTAACATTTCATAATGCCGAAGTTGTTATCTGTAGAGCAGTTAAGGGAACCATAATGTAGGGTCTATGTGATTCTAAGGTAATAGGCAAACAATGATAAGAAAGCAGGTCAGAGAGTGAGCTGACCTAATGATTGATACTGAGTGCGCTGTAGGCTGGGCTTATTTTTGTTTTTCTCCCTTATTGGGGGACCCTGCCCCCAGTATGTCAATGTAGGTTCTTTCTATTTTCCCTAAGTGTAGGCTGGTCTGAGAAATAAAGAGAAAGAGTACAAAGAGAGGAATTTTACAGCTGGGCTTCGGGGGGTGACATCACATTTTGGTAGGACGATGATGTCCCCCAAGCTGCAAAACCAGCAGGTTTTTATTAAGGACTTTAAAAGGGGAGGGAGTGTATGAACAAGGAGTAGGTCACAAAGATCACTTGCTTCTGAGGCTAGTAAAGATCACAAGGCAAGGGCAAAATTAGAATTACTGATCAGGGTCTGTGTTCAACTCTGCGTGTATTATCTTGATAAACATCTTAAACAACAGAAAACAGGGTTTGAGAGCAGAGAACTGGTCTGACTTCAATTTCACCAGGGTAGAGTTTTACCCCACCCTAGTGAGCCTGAGGTTACTGAAGGAGACCAGGGCATATTTCAGTCCTTATCTCAACTGTGTAAGACAGACACTCCCAGAGTGGCCGTTTATAGACCTCCCCCCAGGAGTGCATTCCTTCTCCTGGGTATTAATTATTAATATTCCTTGCTGGGAAAAGAATTCAGTGGTATTTCTCCTACTTGCACGTCTGTTTATAGGCTCTCTGCAAATAGAAAAATATAGGCTCTCTGCAAGTAGGCTGTATTCTGCCTGACCCCTCAGGCAGTCAGACCTTGTGGTTGTTTTCCCTTGTTCCCTGAAAATTGCTGTTATTTTGTTCTTTTTCAAGGTGCACTGATTTCGTATTGTTCAAACACACATGTTTTGCAATCAATTTGTACAATAGTGGTCCTGAGGTGATGTATATTCTCAGCTTACGAAGATAATAGGATTAAGGGATTAAAGACAGGCATAAGAAATTATAAGAGTATTATTTGGGAACTGATAAACGTCCATGAAATCTTCACAATTTATGTTCAGAGATTGCAATAAAGACAGGCATAAGAAATTATAAAACTATTAATTTTTGGGAAATGATAAATGTCCATGAAATCGTCACAATTTATGTTCCTCTGCTGTGGCTTCAGCTGATCCTTCTGTTCAGGGTCCCTGACTTCCTGCAACACTCCTTTCCTTCTTCCCTGATTAATTTTATGAAGTTTATAGGGGCAGTTTCATAGTCTTGGGATTCCAAACAAGTTTGCCTTCTTCTTACCACCTTTCAGAGTTCTCCTTTGGTTGCTTTACATTATGTCCAGGGTTTATAGTACCTAGCAGGAAGAAACAGGGAGAGAAGGGTTTGTGCCTTCTTGTCCAGACTGCAAGTCACTGTTCAACTTTGATAACGCCAAGTTGCTTTTGCTCATGACCTAAAAGAAGGACTAGTGTACCTGAGTTGCTGGAAGAAGGCATCTGAAAAACAATGAACTAACGAGTGTGGAGTGAGATGAGGTTGGTGTATTAGGAAGGGTCAGGTCATGCAAAAACAATGCAGATCACGTTAAGGAGTTTGGATTTCATTCTAGGTGCAGTGGGAAACCATGTAAAATTTTAAGCAATGGAATAACTTGATCCATTTTAAATTTTAGAATGATCATTTCAATTTCAATGTGGAAAAGAGGTGTCAGGGCTTATGAGTGGAAATATTGAGACATAAAACTGTTGTCTACTAGATTGAGACAGGATGGCTACTGAACAGAGGTAGAGCTGGAGATAAGTAAAATGATTAGAGATAGATTTTGGAGGTATTACCTGTAGATTTGGGGGTGGATTGACCATGGAATATAAGTGAAAGAGACATATCACACATGCCTCTCAAAGCTCTGGCTTAATGAACTCTGTGGGTAAGGATAGACAAGAGAAGGAATGGGGTGAGAGGTATATCAACGGTTTATTTTGAGATAAATTTTACATATTAAAATAGAGATGCCAAATAGATGCTTATGCTTATAAATATCAGCTCTCAAGCTCAGAAGAGAAGAATGGACTAGAAATACAAATGCAGAGAATATCAGATCATAGGTAATGGGAAAATTGTGGGAATGGATGAGATCACCTTGGAGAAAATATAGAGTAAGAAGAGTAGAGTTCTCAGTTCAGAGCCCTGAGGCAAACTAACATTTGGTTGTCAGAAGAGGAGGAATGTGCCAAAGAAAATAAGTAGCAGCAGCCAGAAAGAGATAGGAAGAAAGCCAAGAAAATTTCCCATCTTTATAAGAATTTCTTTCACATTCTCATCACATTAATCACCCATAAGGATGCTAAACTAAGCAGAAAGTCACAAACACGCTCCTCCACATAATGTAATCAAGTTCCCTAATTATTCAATTACTTTATTGCCAATTCACATTAAGAAATTATCTGTAGGAGAAATTTCTATATGCACACAAACACACACAAAAATCTGGAAAATAATTTAAGAAAATATTAGCAGAGATTATATCTGATGATAGAATCATGGATGTTTTTTATTTTCTTCTTTTCATTTTTCTAAAGTTTTAATTTTTTCTATAATAGGCTTATCAGAAAAATTATCTGAAGTTGTTCTTTTTTTGAAGGGGAGAAACTATGTTCTATTATTTGGAACAAGGGAAATTAATCTGAGTGTTATGGCATACCATGATTCTATGACACATCTCAAATGGTTCTTTGAGTTAGATACATACAATTTATTTTCCTCTGTGATCCTCAGGGCTCTTTTCTTACAGATCAGTGCATAGCTCTCTATAAATAATAATGGGAGACCATGAGGCAAAAAGAATATGAAACTTAAAATTATCTGTGTTTGAATTCTATCTCTGCGGCTTCGTATCTTTGTTACAAGGGATATGCTGTAAAATGGGACTATTAATGTATATGTTTTGAGGAGTAATCAGAGGATCAAAATTAGATAAAATAGATAAATGGCACAGTCCAGTTTTTGACACATGGTAGGTTATAGATAAGTGGTAATGGTTAATATCGCAGGCTATGGAGAGAGAGAGCCTAGGTTTGAAATTTGCTCATCATTTACCAAATGGGTCATCTGCAAATTACTCAACCTCTGTATGCTGCATCTTCCTTGAGTGACAAATGAAGGTCTTAATAGCATCTCTCACAATAGTATCTATTACTTTGTAGTATCTATCACAATGGTATCTATGACAAGGGTTTTATGAAATAATATATGTACAGCATTTAGAATAGTATGAGGAATATTCACAAGTACTCAACAAACAGCATTTTGCATATTTCTGCTGTGATTAAGTTTCTGTAAATTAAATGGTTATATTTTAAACTCCTTAAGGGGCAGGAACCAGGACTTGCTCTTTTTTATACACAATGACTCATGTGCTCAAAAATGTTTATAATTTAGGATTGTCATTCCAAATATTAATTCCCATGACATAAAACTAGAGTTGGAGCTCTCTTAATATATCTTCACTTAACAGTCTCACTAAGTTAACTGATGCTCTCATTCTCTTCTGGTGCATAAGGAATCATGCCCAGGTGAGCATTCCTTGTATACTTCAGGTAACTATTTTTATGTATATTAGCACATTTCTGCTTCTAATAGTAGTTTTATTACCAAGAGACTTGTGTTTATTTCCAAACCAGTTAATACCAAGGGTGATTATCACAGTGGCATAATTTATTTAGAAAAGGAATACATTGTTTGACTTTGAGTGTGAAAAGAAAAAACCATGTTTCTTATGAAAATTAAATTGAATGTTTTGGAAAAACTTGATAAGAATGAGTTCCTGGCTGGGCGGGGTGGCTCACGCCTGTAATCCCAGCACTTTGGGAGGCCAAGGTGGGTGGATCACCTGAGGTCAGGTGTTTGAGACCAGCCTGGCCAACATGGTGAAACCCCGTCTCTACTAAAAATATAAAATAATTAGCTGGGCATGGTGACAGACACCTGTAATCCCCGCTACTTAGAAGGCTGAGGCAGGAGAATCGCTTAGACCCAGGAGGCAGAGGTTGCAGTGAGCCAAGATTGTACTACTGCGCTCCAGTCTGGGCAACAAGAGTGAAACTCTGTCACAAAACAAAATAAAACAAAACAAAACAAAAAAAGAGTTCCTAAAATTTGCTGTCAAATCAGATGTGGGCAATGCAACAGAAAGATATTGGCAAATCTATCTACACTCATATTGCCTCATAGAATATCTTTAGATTCTCTTTCCTCTCTAAGAAATGCAAACTAGAAATCATAGACAATGGATAATGTATATGATTTATGTGGGTGATTTATGGAGGTGTGTGTCTCCATCAGTGGACCTATACTGAAAAAAGAGGTCTTTGCCCAACATCTGAAGATTGGTATGAATGTATGTATGTATTCCAAGTTAAAACGAAGTATTTAAGGCTTACATTCATCCATTTTTAAAGACCCGTACCTGCTTTAATCAACAAATACTCATCCTGAATGTGAAAGAATAAGTGGTCTTCTAAAATTAGATGGATTGAGCAGAAATTAACTGAATATCTACTCACTTGGGATCCCATGATAATCACTTGCTAATGTTAAGATTTTGAGCAGGTTACTTATCCTCCTGCACCTGAGTTCTTCATTTGTAACAGTTAATTTTTTTATTAATGAGGTTTTTTTTTTTTATTGAAAGAGAGCATATAAACATAGCAGCGTTTTTGGAAGGTAATGAGTGCTTTAAAAATGTATTTTCTTTATTCTGATGACTACTAAATATTTTATTTTCAACCTTGACCTCTCCTAAGCCCTGTACCCATATTTCCAGTTACATCTCCTTAAGACATCTTCACTATTCTCTCAGACTGAGTTTCAAACTATTATCAACGCATTACTTTTTCTTCTATCTAATAACTCATAGTCACAAAAAACCTGGGACCACATATGTTTGATTTTGAATTTTAGAAATGTCTCTCTCTATTCTCTCTCTTTCCTTCACTAATATTGCTCCCTTTCTTCCTTTTCCCTTCCTTCCTTCCTAATTGCTCCAGTTTATTTAGTTTAGTGAGATGTATCCTATTTTTATTATTCCAAAATGGGTTTAAGTGAAGTTTATTTCTATTTACTTAAATAACATTTGCAGTTGTTCCTTTAGTTCAAGACTTCATTACTTTTCATAGTACATTCCAATCTCTCTCTCCTCTCTTAGTATGTCCACTGCAGATATTATCTTGCCAGGAAACAAATCTGATCTGCCCACGTGCACACACACACACACACACACACACACACACACTTAGACACTCATGCCTTGTCATTACATCCAAGTTGAGATCCAGTCTCCTTAGCTTTGCATATAAGCCCATCGCAATCCTGCTGGAACCACTTTCTATAGATTCAGCTCCTGTTCCTTCCAACCAGACTCACCTTCCTGCTGTTCATGATTCTATACTGTCCTTGTGTTTGTTCTGGTGCTTACATCATGCCATCTTTTGGAGTACCCATTCAAGTGGATTAACATTTTCTGTCTAAGAATTCTTCCCACTCCGAAATGTACAGTAATGAAAGTATCTGGGTGATTTTAGCGGCTAAAGCTGTATCTCTATTATTCTGTATGTACACACGCAGCTGGTTATTTGCACATTTGTGGGCAGAATGTAATCTTACCAGAGTTCTCTTAGGTTGACTTGGTGTCTTCTCCCTAATTACTCCACACAGGGCCTCAAGTGACAATAACAGCTGGTTATGCAATTAAAACCTTTGGGCCGTGAGTGAAGAGCTCAGAGAGGATGACTGGAAGGGCATAGTGTATAACTTACTCATTGGTTTAATAAGATGGAAAGTGTTTGGCTGCTCAGTTATGCAATTCATTTTAACTTGAATGGAGAAATCAAATTAACTGCAGGCAGGTATTATAAGAGCTGACAGCTCCGACATCCTCAGTGTTCCATGAAACCGGGAGATTGTCCTTGTAGAGGCACAGGTCTGCTTTTTCTTCCTTCTTTTTCTTAGAACATTTCTACATGCTAAAATAAATGTTCAATATACATTTTTTAGTAGCTAAAAGGATGTTTTGATTTTGGCTCTATCAACTGCAGAATTTGCAACAAATTAATGAGAACCTCAGTGGCAGAGGCTAAAAAAGTAATCCCCTGAACCATTACTGCACCCATCAGTGTTCTAAATTGCTGGGTATCTTGGCACAAAAAGAGTAGTGATATACGAGCGTGGTGTTTCCATCTCATTTAGACTCATTCAGATAATTTTGGATTCATGTTTCACAGAAAAATAGATTGTCCATGTTTTCCAACATTACTTTGATAAAGACTGGTGCGGTGGATTTGCTTTCTAATGGCTCATACGATAAGAAGAAAATAAAGAACAACTTTAACTTCCTTTAAAGAGATTTTTTATTTTACTTCCTCAGTGATTTAGGATGTTTTCTTAAAAGCTTCAACACATGGGTTAGAGATAGAGAAAGCAAAAATTAATAGTATAAATTAATAATAGCAAGTTTAATATTTCAAAGCTTCTTGAAAACATGCTTTCAAGTTATGATTACATAGAAATGCCACCCTTCCTTAATTTGTTGGGTGTATAGTTTAAGGGAACAAGTAAATAGAAGTAGGAGAAAAACAATTACAGAAAAATTAAATCACTTGGCACAATCATTCTAATTGTTGAAACATTTTATGTTGGTATAAGTGTACTGAAATATATACATTTTAATGGCTAATTAAATCTATACGTGTGTTGTGGAAAACCCATCAACTAAATATATGTTTATTTCTACCCTCTTCCCCCTCAATGTGAGGCTACTAAAGGGCAGGGATCACATGTTTATCATCTCAGTAATCTCAATTCCTTATCAAGATCCATCTCATTGTATGTTATGCATACCTTTTGTAAGGAAATTAATTATATAAGCACTTAAGTAATATCTATTATATGCCATGCATTATTCTAAACACTCTCTACATTAGTTAAAATATTAGCCATTTTTATCCTTATAAGCATTAGTATTAGTTACCTATTGCTGTGTAACAAATAATCCCACAAGTTAGTGGCTTAAAGGATCAAGAGACATTATCTCACACAGTTTCTGAGGGTCAGAAAATTGGGAGCACCTAGGTAGGTAATTCTGGTTTCCTGGTCCCTCACGAGGTTGAGGTGAAGATGTTGGTTATGACTGTAGTCATCTGAAGTCCTGACCAGGGCTGGAGGATCTGCTTCCAAGGTGACTCACACAGTCACATACATGGCAGAAAACTTAGTGCTGGTTGTTGACAGGAGGTCTCAGTTCTTACTGTGTGAACCTCTCCTTAGGGCTACTGTCAGCTGACTTCCTCCAGAGAGTGGATAATCTAAGAAAGGAAAGTGGAAGATACAATACTTTTTTGACCTAGCCTTAAAAGTCGTACTCTGTCACTTTTGCAGTCTATTGTTTACACAAGTCAACCTATTCTATGTGACGGGTACTGTGCCTGAGCATGAACACCAGGATATAGTGGTCACTGTGGGCCACATCGGAGGCTGGCTACCGCAACAGGTATATAAAATAGGTGCTTTCATTATACCCATGTTACAGTTGGGGAAAATGAGGCACAGAAAGATTAAGTAATTCGTGTATGGTGGGGGTTAAATGAGATCTCACATGCAACACACACAAGATGTAGAACATTATATGGAACATGCTAAGCATTCAAATATTAGCTGTTATTTTTCTCTAAATGCCAAAATTATTACCTTTGGCATTTGTTTTTAAATGTCAGTGGGTCAGGATGGCCAGCTATGGGTTTCATTTTATGGAAACACATTTTGCAGCTGTTGAGAGGGAAAGCTGGCATGTGACATGTATTAGTGTCCTACTGCTGCTGTAACAAATTAGCACAAACTTAGTGGCTTGGCCTAGTGGCTTAAAACACAAGTTTAGTATCTTATAGTTTTATAGGTCAGAAGCTTGACCTAAGTCTTACTAAACAAAAATCAAGATGTTGGTAGGGCTACATTTATTCTGAAGGCTCTAGAAGAGAGTCCATTTTCTTGCCTTTTTCAGCCTTTTGAGATTGCCTGAATTCCTTCTCTCATGGAGCCCATCCTCCATCTTCAAAGCCAGCAGGGTAGCATTTTCCAATTTTGCTCTCTCTCTCAGTTCTGCTTCTGTCACTGCGTCTCCTTTGCAATTTCTGCTTCTGTGGTCATGTTGTCTTTTCTCCTTTCTCTGTCCTTTGTGTCTCTCTCTTATAAGGACCCTTGTGTTTACATTAGGTCCACTTAGATAATATAGGATAACCTCCTCATCTCAAGAGCCTTAACTCAATCACATCTGCAAAGTCCCTTTCATCATGTAAGGTAACATTCACAGGTTCCAGGGATTTGAATATGCACGTATTTGGGAGACCAATCATTATCCAGCTTACTACATGATGAGTGCTTAGTTTTTGTTTGGTCAAAGCTTTTGAAAAAGAATACTTTTGTTATGGTCACTGAACTATCTCAGGCAAGAGGGGGAATTGAATCTATCTGCCTCTCTCTCCTGGGGTGGTTTTAAGGTTTAATCTCTTCATATCCTGAGAATGATTCATGCCTCCTCTTACATTGCATTGTAGGAAGCAAGACTGTAGCAGAAGCCACGTCAGGATAAATATCAGAGTCTGAGTTCTTGTACATGTTCTGCCATCTTCTGGCTGTGGTACCTTGAGCAAATTAGCATTAGAATGGTGATCATTAAAAAGTCAGGAAACAACAGATGCTGGAGAGGATGTGGAGAAATAGGAATACTTTTACACTGTTGGTGGGAGTGTAAATTAGTTCAACCATTGTGGAAGACAGTGTGGCGATTCCTCAAGGATCTAGAACTAGAAATACCATTTGACCCAGCCATCCCATTACTGGGTATATACCCAAGGGATTATAAATCACTCTACTATGAAGACACATGCTCACATATGTTTATTATGGCACTATTCACAATAGCAAAGACTTGAAACCAACCCAAATGTCCATCAGTGATAGACTGGATAAAGAAAATATGGCACATATACACCATGGAACACTATACAGCTATAAAAAAGGATGAGTTGATGTCCTCTGCAGGGACATGGATGAAGCTGGAAATGATCATTCTCAGCAAACTAACACAAGAACAGAAAACCAAACATCACATGTTCTCACTCATAAATGGGAGTTGAACAATGAGAACACAGGGACGCAGGGAGAGGAACATCACACATCAGGGCCTGTTGGGGAGTTGGGGGCTAGGGGAGTTATAGCATTGGGAGAAATACCTAATGTAGATGACGGGTTGATGGGTGCAGCAAACTACCATGGCATGTGTATACCTATGTAACAAAACTGCACGTTCTGCACATGTACCCCAGAACTTAAAGTATATATTAAAAAAAACATTGTATATCTGTTAAGGGATAAAGAGTCAACATCCATAAACAAATATCTAAACAATGTTGTGACCAAAAATACCTGCCTTGCCTACTTGACAGATTGCTGTGTTCATCAGTTGAATAATATGAAAGGACATATTTTGAAAGACATAAAAATCCAAACAAACATAAGATCTCATTGGCATCCTTGCTGCCAGCGATCTGAGCCCCCGACAAATGAAGCTAGCATAGTTGTGAACATGAAAACGAACAAACTTGGACATTCTGAGGGTCTCTGTGAGTGCGCAGGACTATGAGGGGAATGTTTTTTATCCCATGCCTTTGGGAGTTACATCATTTCCTCACTCGGTGGAGTGAGATGGAAAATGAGAGAGATTTTCTAACCAAACAACATTTAGACCCCTTGCAGTCTTCCATGCTCAAATGAAAACAAAGCCTTTAATTTGTGAACGTGGGCTTAAATATCATGTTAACCAAGTTAATATGTTATTAAATGACTTATATATGTCAAGTGGGGAGGTAATTAAGAGTTGAATATTCTTCAGAATTTGTTTTTTATTCACTTATCCCAGGTATGTTTTACAAATAGGCCTTTTGGGGCCAAAGGAGATATGTTAGGTGAGTGGATGACCACAAATGAGGAGGAAGACATCCTCAAGTGTGATCGCATAGTATTCATGTCATTCTTGCTTCATGAAAAGTTCTCTGAGCTGCTTTGTGTGAGGCTGTATCAGGGCCCTGACAACCCAGGGCTTTTATTGAGTAATCCTTTCAGAGTCAACAGATACAAATCAAAGATAGCCTGGTCCATCCCATTTACTCCCCTTCTTTAAGCAATTGTTCATACAGGTAAGGCTGATAGAGTTGGGGGATGGTCACACAGAATCAGAGAGCTCAGGATTAGAAAACCCCCAAGAGGTCCTTCAGCAGGTTAGCACCTTTATTGCCACTTACAGCCTTAGAGCTTTACAAGCTATTCACCCCTTTTCAGCCAGGGTTTAATTTTCTTAAAATCACTATTGATTTGCCTCAACCACCAATCTGTTTTCCAGAGTTGTCAATTTTTCTACCGGTGAATCCATCTTGCTCTGTGCCATGGGGTATACAACTTTAGGCCCCTCCCCAGCAAGTGCCTGTCTTCCTACCCACCGGGGCACACTCACTGTGGTGACATCAATCACCCCACGGGAGGTGGCTGTAGATAACTGCAGCCTCTACCCCACCAGCATTGTTTAACAAAAGGCAGAGAATACTGAATCTGCAGCAAACATCCTGTATCTTTGCCTTGTCCTTCTTCAAGTATAGATTTCACAGAAGTCAATCTTGCTCAAAGAGGGGAATTACTGCCTGCCTGAAGGGGGAGTCAGGGAGTCTCCTACCCCGCTGTTCATTTGCCCTTCCTATAAAAGACAGTGGGGAAAGGTTCAATTTTCCTCATCTTGAGCAATCATGTAAAGAGAAGCGGAAAAACAACAACAAGAAACCACCCAGTCTTTTCAAAGCCTGCCTTCTATACTGAATGTCAGTTTTTCAGGGAGTAAATCGTCTTGATGAAAATTATTCTGGTTCTTTCATTTTTTTCCAGCCATTTTGCTGCCTGACTTTGAGGCATTTCAGTACTCGTTAAAAATTTCTCTTTCACACAAAACAGAGAAAATGAGAGATTTTACTTGAACCAGGCAATCTGACTGTCTTTTTCAGGGTAGTTGATGTATACACAGGTATATTTATTTAATCTCTTTTCCCCATACATCATTGCTTAGATACAGATTTTCAAGAAAGGAAATCCATGTTTCATTTGTTAGGTATGCAACATAACTAATTGGTGCATATTATTTGTAAGAATTTTAACATATCTATTAAATAACCCATCTCGAATTGTGGCATTCAAAAAAAACTCTGAAACATAAGATGCTAACTTCATTTTTAAAAATAAAAGCCCCACTTTCTTAGCTGAAAGTGTAAATTTTTAGTGGCTGAGGTGGTTGCCCTCTCAGGCATCTTTCAGAACAGAGGATGTGTTGTTTAAGGGACCATGTCATTGGATATGCAGGATAAGTAACCTCATTAAAGATGTAATATGAAGGCAATACATTGGCATATAAATACAGTCAAGAGGCCTATAAAGGAAAACCAGGAGAATTAGCTGGAAGTATGGCAGTCCACTTACATTACTTATTTGCTAGATTGCTTTTATTTTTTGTGCTTTATGATTCCTTTTAGTCATTTATACATTTTGATTCCTCATAGTCAATTTTTTGACTTAGAATAAAAGTATCTAAGTGATTTGCCTGAAATAAAGTAACTGGTAATTAGTGTGTGTGTGTGTGTGCTTGTGTGCATGTGTGCACTTATACATGTAAGTACAGTTCAGGCAGGGAAGGGGCAGGGGACAGGCATAGCCAGCTGTAGAGGAAAAGACACTAATCTGGGCATTGAGCTGTTTGAATCCAAAAGCAACCCCTTGAACCAGCCAAGTTCAAGGTAAGAAAGATGAGCAGTTAGCTAAGGTCTGGAGTAAGAGTCCATCTTTGGGTGATGAACTTTAGAATGCAGGATGTTGCATGCACTTCACTTAGAATTCTACATGTCTTTCCCAAGAATTCAATTAGTTACCTAGAAATTTGAAACTACAATTGACAAGGTGATACAGATGTGTTTAATAAATATTCCATGGATATAGAATGGAAATGTAAAATAAGCAAGAGAGGTGATTTATAAGATGTTAAGGAGCACTTAATTGATCATAAGAGCGTCCGTCTCTTAAAGACTGGGCAATCTTAGGAATAGTTCAAGGTGATGTTTTCTTGAAAATGTTAGGTCATCCTCATGGGTTTATCTTGAGGGTTAAATAATAAGGTGGGAAGAATTCATTTATTCTCTTTTTCCTCCATTTGACAGATATTTATCCTGTTCTTACTAGCTATCAGCATGGTGCCAGGTACTAGGGTTATAGAAGCAGTTTGAATAAAACTTTGCCACTGCCCTCAAGGAGTGCACAAATTAAGTGAACACTTAGATCTTAGCAAATTGCTTAGCATGTATAAGGCTCAACAAATAGTTCCTTTACTTTATCCATTTTTAGAATCTGGTGGATGTCTTTTTTAAACTTTAAAACTGTGAAGCTGTGAATGATCTTTGATGTGTGAAAATATAATGTTCTTTTATTCACCCACTAAATAGTTACTGAATGCCTATTGTGTGAATATGGATTATTACTAGGACCTGTGTAAAATAAAGTATTATTCTTGGTTGAAAATTCATAATATGTCTATGCGTCTGGCATGACTGAGTGATTTAGGGGACGTAAGAGTTATTTGAAATGGTATCTATTCTTAAGATAATTCATTATAGTGTTATACAGAATTTTGTTGTGTTTGAATGACGTGGTGAGTTGCCATGAATTTTGTGTTTTGAGTCCAAAAAGCTGTCATGATCTGTTCCTTGTCTTTGCTGTTAGTACTCTTTGCTGTTAGTATGCCTTCTCTTGTCCCGTCCCATCTTCTGATGGACTTGTTTGCTGCCCTGTTGGAATGGAAGAAGCTTCCTGGGAGGAGACTTGCCTGTTCTCCAGGCTAGGTGAACCCCCCAGTAATCAACCAGTCTTTTAAAGCAACACCCAGAAGCAAATCTTGACTGGTACGATGCTCATTGCCTTTCATTATAAATACTTCTTTAATGCATGTCTTTCTGGCTTGAGTATGGTCAATATTTGTTGAATGAAGAAAAGAAGAATAAATGAATTATGCCTAGCTCATAAAATACACATGGTATTCTGACTACCACAGAATATATCAGAAATAGAAGACATTTTTCCACTCTTGTGTAGCACACGCTGGCTGCCCTGAGGCTACCAAACCCCTTTGATGATTGATTGTGCCTTGCTGTATTCTGATAATCCCTTTTTGGGAGCAATTTGTACAATTTATGGGTTGCAGTGAAGCTGAATTAAATTGAAATTTTGTGTTCACCTAAGTTTCGGAAATATCGAGTTAAACCATGTTAAAGTTAATAGTTTTAACAGTAGGATTTCTCAGGAGCTTTACTACTTAATGTGCATGGTGCATCTCTGACAAGATAATGTGATGTGTAGCATTTAAAAAAAATATTTGACTTTTGAACCCCTTTTGTTTTTCTTGGAGCATTTTGTGCAAACTTGAGGTCTTCCATACACCCGTTGAGAAGCTCTGAGTTTGGCTGTCCTAAGAAAGAAACACAGTTCTCCCAAGAGGGAGGACAGGTAATTGAACTCAATTACTTTCTGCTAAATTTCTGTTAAGGGGAACTCAACTTTTATTGTTCTCAAAGAAAGGAAATATAATCAAATGCTAACTGATAAATGATAGGAAATGAACTTCCAAGGGTTAAGAAAAGCCAGACAGCCTTCCCAGCAGCATCCTCCCCACATGACCGACCTCAAGGCCACCCTAAAGCTGCCAACCAAATGCCTGGGGAGATTCCCATGGAAGCAGATGGTGCTGCCTGGAGACATTTGTCCACAGCTTGGCATCTGGGCTTTGAGTGCTGTCCAGCTGAGGACCAATCAGGCAGAATACTGGGCGACAGGCTTCCCACTGAAATCCATTAGCACTCAGGCACTGCCCATCCTTCTTTTTCTTAAAAAAGGAATTTGTGTTCTCTGAAATTATATCAGAAACACTGGCCAATGAAAATGTGTAAGGCAAACCGTGGCCTTCAAAAGAACACCTTTAGAAAAGACAGAAAAGTATTAACATAGGGTCCACCCATTTAGTCAATCTGATAGTAGGACCTAATCCTGAAGTACATGGAGAGAAGGTTTCCATGTTGCTTTTCTACATTGAATACCTTTTAAACAAGGATTATCTCCTTGAACAAACTTTAGTTAGGCTCTTCTGAGCCCTCTTCTTGACTAGCCCTAGACCTTGTGCTTCCATGTTTACCTTTGTCAAGTCCAGTTTTAGCAGAAATCCTGCTGAGTCGGTTTAGAGAAAATCCTCCCATCCTTGATATCTGATTACTCCAGTGTGCCCTCACTGAGAACCCTGTAAGTTGGTTTAGCAAAAGTTTCCCTGCCCTGCAGGTCTTACCTTAGTCCACTGGCCCCCCTCACTCTGTTCCCTGGCTATAAATTCCTACTTGCCCTTGCTGTATTTAGTGTTTAGCCCAATCTCTTTCCCCTATTGTAATCATCTTGGATAAAATCTTCCTTACCATTTTAACAAGTATCAGAATAATTTTTTCTTTAATATTACACATGCCTTTTCTACTGCGAGGCTCTCTGTTTGGGATCCTTTGTGCTTAATTGTAATTAGCAAAGGTAAAAAATAAAATGCTTTTAGAAGGAATGGCTTGAACAGAGATACTAGTTTTATCTTTGGCTAATTCAGAAACAGAACTATGGTACTATAAGAGCTAAGAGGAAGGCTCCTCACTAGGAGATGAGAGAGGAGTTAGTCCCTGAATTAAACCCACAGCCAGAAGAGATTTCTACATTGTTTAAAATATAATGGCCCAAGAATAACAATAAATACAGGATATTACACATACAGCGTATCATTTCCATGGCTTTATCTAATGATTATTTTTAAAATTAAGCATCATATTAAAATTAATTTGAAAAATTTTATAGAAAAATGATATACTCATTAAAAGAATCATTTCCCATGCCTCATCTAAACAGAAGTTTTACTTTTTCTGGAGTTCTCCTAGCTGGAACTAAAGATATCATACATCTTAGTTTGTCTGGGGCAGCCTTAGTCTGCAGCAATTGTTCCAGAGCCCTATCCAGCTTAGCATTTGTCCTGAAAAAAATGTCCGTTTGGACTGTGAATTGTGTGAATCCCTTGCCCTACCTGATATTAGATATGCCAAAATCGCAGTGCACCCACCTGTGTTCACCCACACTCCTTGTCACTTACTCTATCAGATACTTCTTATTCAGCAGCTGGGATTCTCTTGGTTTTGATTGTTTTCTGAGCCTTTGGCCACTTGTTTTACCCCGGTCACTGTAAGGCCGAATTCGTATGACTCTACCCGGAATGTCTGAGGCAAATGACTTCACTTGAGTGCAGCCCAGTGGTGCCTCTTGTCATGCTTGCACCATCCACCTTTCCCTCCGTGTCTTGAACTTTCTCTGCAGCCCTTAAGGAGTGAAACTCTGCAAGACTCGCTCTGCCCCCAGTGCGTGGGCAACGTGGGATATGGGAAGAGTTTACGCCATGTCTAATGGGGGACAAGAACTAGTAATCTGGCCAGGCGTGGTGGTTCACACCTGTAATCCCAGCACTTTGGGAGGCCTAGGTGGGTGGATTACCTGAGGTCAGGTGTTCAAGACCAGCCTAGCCAACATGATGAAACCCCATCTCTACTAAAAATATAAAAATTAGGTAGGCACAGTGGCAGGCGCTTGCAATCCCAGCTACTCAGGAGGCTGAGGTAGGAGAATCGCTTGAAACTGGGAGGTGGAGGTTGCAGTGAGCCGAGATTGTACCATTGCACTTCAGCCTGGGTGACAGAGCGAGACTCGCCTCAAAAAACAAAACAAAACAAAACAAAACAAAAAACAACCCTTCCCCCTCCAAAAATATTATACTCCCTTATTTCTCCTGAGACACAGTTTATAGGCATCTGGCAGACAGAGCAACCACTTGCACATGATACCAAGTGGTGGGCAGCTTGATAACATGCTGCTACTTCCCCTTCTTCTTTTCCTGCCGCATTCTGCTTTTCTCTAACTCCTGCTTTCTTAAGACAGAATGCTCTAACAAAATGGCAGTCCCTAAGGTTTTGTCGGGGGCTCCGCTTTTCGAGGAACTCAGGCTATTAAATGTACTCTAACTCTTTCAGCTCCACACCTCCCTTTTCACTCTTCCCCATGATTCTGGAACTGGGACTCTGCAAACAACATCTCCCAGACTCCTTTGCTAGTTTGCTTACAGGTTCTGCCAATAGGAAGACTAGAGAGAAATCTGAAATTGGAATAGAAGAAGCAAGAAAAAAAGGATTTGTTATTTTTTTCCTTTTTGATGTGTGGCCCCAGCATTGGCAGTTAACTTCAACTGTGGTTAAAGATCCCAGCCTCCAGCTTCTTTTGCCATTCCCCAAACCAGCCTCATGCATCCTCAGAAGCAGCAGTGGTGGGTGGCAGCCCCTCTGAACACCAACTCCAGGAGCTCTCCTCTAAGTTTTGAGGTGTCGGGTCCCAGTAACTGTATCTCTTCCTTTATGTATGCCCAGACCTTGGGAAGGTAGCTGTTTCCTCCAGTTCTCATCTCAACATTGTGTCAGAGGATTTGTGTGAGGATTAAAGGAGTCAAAGCCATACAGTCACATACTGTCAATTCTCATTATTCATGGTAGTTACATTCCATAAAGTTGTCTGGAACACTAAGTTAGTGAATACTGAAGCATTGCTTTACACACACACACACCCCTACCTCTTTAATATCTTAAGTCTTTATTTTATTTTATTTTATTGAGACAGAGTCTCACTCTGTCGCCTAGGCTGGAGTTCAGTGCCACGATCTTGGATCACTGTAACGTCTACCTCCTAGGTTCAAGCAATTCTCCCACTTCAGCCTCCCGAGTAGCTGGAATTACAGGCATGTGCCACCACACTCGGCTAATTTTTTTAATTTTTATTTTTACTAGAGACTGAGTTTCGCCATGTTGGCCAGGCTGGTCTCAAACTCCTGACCTCAAGTGATCGGCCCGCCTCGGCCTCCCAAAGTGCTGGGATTACAGCCATGAACCACAGCGCCTGGCCCATATCTTAAATCTTAAAAGCAACTTATTCCAGTAGATGTGTTCTCTTTGTTTTACAAAAAAAGAAAACAAGGTTCAGAATTTAGTGACTTGCTTTGACTTACATGAGGCTGCTCCACTAACAGGTACCACTGTTGAAATTCATACCCAATCCCACTGACCCAGAGCTGGGATCTGGCAATACACTGCACCACTGTTATCATCAACGGCCTCTGCTCACTTCTGTAGGAGAGCTGAAACATAAACACGGAGCCTTGTAATTCCGCTAAAGGTTACAGAAATTTTATTTTATATTGCAAATATGAAATCTGCAAATAATGAAGGTGGACTGTAATACATTTAGAACATTACTTGTACAGAGAAAATGTTCAGATATTCACTGTGACCTTGCCATTTCCATTTTATAGTTGAGAATATTTAGTTCACTTAAATATTTGTGTGTGGCAGAGACAGAATTCAATTCTGGACCTGGTTCCTTTTATTTCAATACTTGTATTTTCAACTATTATGTTGTGTTGTTTCCAAGTTTCTAAAAAAATCTTTAAAGTTATAATATTTTGTGACCATGTAATATTTGATCACTTTGATGAATAATTATTGTCTTAACTATTCCTATAGTATAAGGATATAGTCAGGTTTCTGGTTTTTTTTTTTTTTTCCTTAATAAAAAAAAATAATTCACTGGGCGCAGTGGCTCACGCCTGTAATCCCAGTACTTTGGGAGGCCGAGGCTGGTGGATCACAAAGTCAAGAGATCGAGACCGTCCTGGCCAACATGGTGAAACCCTGTCTCTTCTAAAAGTACAAAAATTAGCTGGGCGTGGTGGTGCATGCCTGTAGCCCCACCTACTCAGGAGGCTGAAGTAGGGGAATTGCTTCAACCTGGGAGGCGGAGGTTGCAGTGAGCCAAGATCGTGCCACTGCACTCCAGCCTGGTGACAGAGCGAGACTCCGTCTCAATAATAATAATAATAATAATTCACTAGATGTATGTATGCTTTTATCATTTTGCTTCTCGTGAAACTCTCAGGAATAATAATTGATCTCAGGCAATATAACTATCTTTAAGACTTCTGCTGTGTTAGAATTTTATTTTCCACAAAGGGATTGCTTTAAGTCCATGTAACCAGCTTTAGTTCAGAGTATCATTTTTGCCAAAATCACACCTGTTCTAAAATTGTTATCAGCATAACATTATTTCTTGAAATTGCCTTAAGTTATTCAAAATATTTTCCCATATCTTTTTTTGAAGTATCTGTGATATCTTTTTTACCTTTAATGATTGATATTTTGCTGTTTGTCTTATACATTTGTATTTTCTATATGTTAAAGAGACACTTTAATCTGTTGTATTTAATGCAAATGTTTTTTAGTCTGTTATTACCCTTTGAAAATTAGGTTGGTTGTATTTGTATTGTAGAAGTGATCGCACAATTGAATTTTTCATGAAATTCATTATTTGTTTTGTTGTTCTGGTCAGAGGTCAGAATAAAGCCGGTAACAAACCAGCAGCTTCAATGGATCATCGTGGGGGCGGTGAGAGTGGGAAGAGAATTTGATCTGCCCTTTTAACCTTTTCATTTTAAACCTTAACCTTTCTCATTTGTAAAACTGAGTGAAATTGAGAAGATAGTCTCTAAGGCCTCTTCTGCCGCTAAAATCATTTGGTACTAACTTGAATCAAGTAGGATTTGGGATCAATGTGGGGGAAAATCTCCTTATTTTGCTAAATCTGTTTGTGATGTGGAAACTGTGTTAGTCTGCTGAGGCTGCCATAACAAATGCCATAGACTGAGTGGCTTAAACAACATAAATTTTTTTCACAGTTCCAGAAGCTGGAAGTTCAAGACCAAGGTACCAGCAGTTGGTCTCTGGTGAGGCCTTTTTCTGGGTTATAGACAGACACTTTTCCCATGTCCTGACATGGCTTTTCTCTGCGTGCAAAGAGAGAAAGATCTCTGTTGTCTCTTCCTCTTCTTATAAGGATGCCAGTCCTATTGGATTAGGGCCCACCCATATGATCTCATTTAACCTCAGTTCTCTCCTCAAAGGTCTTACCTCCAAATAATGTCATTGGAGGTTAAAGTTTCAACAGATGGATTTTTGGGGGACCTAATTTAGTCCCTAATCGTAGCCAACTTCATTCAATGAATGGTGTCACACCAGTGCAATAATGTTGTTAGAATTCTGACATCAGTGGAGTTGTGGATTGAAGATTCTAAAGTGTGTGGACTTTTCCAATCTCTTTCCCTAGCTTCCCCCCACCATACCTTCCTATTCTAGGAACTGTATGCTGGCCTTCCTTCCATGTTTCCTTGAGCAGACCACCACATTCTACCTTCAGGCCTTTGCATCAGCTCTTCCCCTGCGTGGGTACTTGTCCTCCTGGTCTTTGAAGGCCCAGCTCCTTCATCATTCTGGTCTTAGCTCCTCCGTCCAGCCCTCCTCTGTACCAAACTGTTTTTTTGTTCTTGCATAGCACTGCCCTCTCCTGAAATTAGCTCTGTTGTTTTGTTTGTTTGTTTGTTTTGAGACGGAGTCTCGCTCTGTCGCCCAGGCTGGATTGCAGTGGCCCGATCTCGGCTCACTGCAAGCTCCGCCTCCCGGGTTCACGCCATTCTCCTGCCTCAGCCTCCGGAGTAGCTGGGACTACAGGCGCCCGCCACCACGCCCGGCTAGTTTTTTGTATCTTTTAGTAGAGACGGGGTTTCATCGTGTTAGCCAGGATGGTCTCGATCGCCTGACCTCGTGATCCGCCCGTCTCGGCCTCCCAAAGTGCTGGGATTACAGGCTTGAGCCACCGCGCCCGGCCTAGCTCTGTTGTTTATTTGTTTACTTGTGTACTGATTGCCTGTCTTCCTAGTCATAGAATATGAGCTCCATGAGGGTAAGGGTCTTTTACTACAGTGCCTGTTACATACCAGACTCTCAAAATTATTGATTGATGAAAAGCTGTTACAACCATTTCAAGTTATTCCAAACACAAATGGAAAGGGGTAACTTTATGTCAAATATAGCAGATATTGAGGTGACCATTATAGACCTCCACCACTAAATCTCCACTGATAGACCAAAACAAAGTCTATCAGTGGAGATTTAAGCTGGTTATAAGCATAGGACATACAAAGAGGACGGTCTTGAGTTATTCTTTAGGAATTCTCCTTCACTTTCCAAAATGTCAAGGCATTTATACCCAATTTGTATACTACATGATTTAGTCTACTCTGACTCTTGTCTGTGACAGCAAGAAGGAATTACCTTGTGAGGTTAATAGTTAAGAAAACAAAACTTTATTAGAACACAGATATCATACTAGGATTCAAGATGATTTGAACTCCCTATCAAGTTTTACAATACAACAAAAAATTCTAGCCTGCAGGTGCCACTGATTGGCAAATTATTCCTAAGGAATTATTTATTGGGTGCCAGAATGCAGTAAGAAACATACAGACTTGGTCTCCATTTAATGGCTGTTCTTCTAGACAGGAAATACAAAACAACTAAGGTAGCCAAAACACAGCACCTGAAAGAAGGAAACAAGTTAAAGGTGAGTGGCTTCTTAGTTGGTATTTATTTTACTTGTACAGAATATTTAATCGTTTGACCCTGTTTACTTTTTGATATACAGAATTGAATTGTTCCTTCTAATCCCTTCAATATTTCAATGGCTGACTTGGTTTTATTTTGAAATCTGTATTACATATATTAAAATAATTATGTTTTGAGGACTAAGCCATGTGTGTACATGCAGAGAATTAGTAAAATCTATCATGAAAATCTTTGGTTTACATTATATTAAATTTTTCCCATGCATTTTTATTTAGCCTTAAGCATATATGCAGTACATTCCAGGAAAGATAGATAATTCTATCCTTTCATCTCTCTTGTGTGCGTTATAAGCTTTTACTAAGCTAAATTAGGTTCATAAGCAAGCTGAAATATATAATTTATTTTATGAAAATAATCTATGTTTAGTTATAAATTATAGGAAGCACAGATTCTTTTCTAATAGGATTTTGAGATGATAAACTGATAACATAAAATTGAGTGTTTTTATTTCGGTACCTTCAAATGCATTTTATGTTGAGAGGGAAAATGGCATAATAAATGTTAAAAAAATTTGAGTGAAACACTAATCTTTCAGTTAATTCAAACTAGGATAGTTTCTTTCCATATAGGTTTGGAACTCTTTTTCATTGATTTGGGAATTCAAGAATAGTTATTTCACTGATTTTCTTTAAATTTGTCTCAAGCGATGCTAGAAGATGTGTGGCAGCAGAAAGAGTTAAAAGCTCAGGGAGAAGAACTCATGTCCCCCAGCTGTGAGGGGACTTGAAAAGCATGAAGGACATTAACAAGTTTAGGGGGTTCTCCCCTTACAATTCTTGATCTTTGCAGCCTGGATCTACATGAAACATAAATCAACCAGTTAATGCAATAAGTTCAAGTGAACAATTTGTCAGTGTTAATAGAAAAAGAAACTTAAATCATAGCTTGACTAAATTTGAATCATCCTGGTTAAATTAGTCGAAACAGCAGTTAAATTATATGCTCTCATATAAGTTCACTAATGGGTGACTTGAGTTACATGGCTTCAGCATCTATGTCTGTCTTCTCCATTGCTGCTGCTTCTCCTCTGAGGACAACCATGACTGCTACAATGGCTTTTGTTCTCTCTCTCTCTTTGTGTATGTATCCTGGGGAGAGGACACTGCCCTTTTCATAGAATGCTCCCAGTCTAATCCCATCAGTATTTCAACGGCTGACTTGGTTTTGTTTTGCAATCTGTATTATTGTAAAGTGTAAGATAAACCTCCTTTTTTTATCCTCTAGTGGGTAGTAGAGGTCAGCCTGTAACTTTACCCCCACCCTGCTCCCATCACCACCCTGCAAGTTGTACAGACAAGAAAAGGGAAAAGCAAGTTTAGATCCCTTCTCTGGTAGCCCACTGCCTGGATCCATGTGGTGGAAGCCAGCATTCCACATTTACCTTCCTCTTCCTCCACAAGTAATGCTCCAGGTGCCTTCCGACCTTGGTGTTCCCAAATATACTGACTCCCAGACCCAGAAAAGTGGACCAGAGTTCCTTTATTTGAATCCAAGCCCCACTGAGTTCTCATTTCCCATCCTGTGAAGGGCTTCTCCCCAGGGAGAGTGACCGTAGGAATTTTTTTTCCATGGAGAAAATCAGCCCTTACCTTTAGAATGTTAGTCTGTTAGTCTGGATTCCAAAGAGGTAGTTATTTTTTTTTGTTAAATTTTCAATTTTTGTTGGTACATAGTAGACGTATATATTTATGGGGTATGTGAAATGTTTTGATATAAGCATGCAATGCATAATAATCACATCATGGAGAATGGCGTATCCATTTTTTTCAAGCATTTATTCTTGGTTTTACACACAATTCAATTATATTCTTTGTATTAAAATGTACAATTAAGTTATTAATGATTTCAGTCACCTTGTTGTGCTATCAAATAGTAGTTCTTACTCATTTTTTAAATTACTTTTTGTATCCATTAACTGTCCTCACCTCTCCCCATCCTTGTAGGACCTTTTCCAGCCTCTGATAACCTTCCTTCTACTCTCTATAACAACAGTCCCCAACCTTTTGGGTAGAAGGGACTGGTTTTCTGGAAGACAGTTTTTTCAAGGATGCGGGAAGTGGTGGGGGATGGTTTGGGGATGACTCAAGTGCATTATATTTATCAATAGATTCTCATAAGGAGCACACAACCAAGATTCCTTGCACGTGCAGTTCACAATAGAGTTTGTGCTCCTAAGAGAATCTAATGCCGCAGTGGATCTGACAGCGGGTGGAGCTCAGGCAGTAATGCTCACTGACTGCTCACCTCCTACCGTGTGACCCCGTTCTTAACAAGCCACAGACCAGTACAGGTACCAGACCATGGCCTGGGGGTTTGGGCCCTACTCTACAAAATAGTTATTTGAAGTCTGCATCAACTCATGTTGCAAAATCTGTTTTATTCATACATGCATGATACCACGTATGGGATACCAATAATCTAGGTTGTAGTTCAATCTCAAGTTTTCAAAATCTTGGTGCATAATCTCACCTATATAGTTAAGACTGTTAGAAGTATCAGTGTGTATTTTACTTAAGTTAATCTCAGATCCTACCTATACCACTCACTTTCAGTTTTTCATTATGCTCTTCATCAAAAGGTTCACAAAGAATTTTCATATGTTAATTAATATTTCTGTTATTCTTTTAAAATGTGTTGCTCTACTAATTCAGCGCATGATGCCTAAAAAAGCTTAAGCTTTTTGATTTAACATGACAAGGCAAGGAAAATAACGATTGAAGTAATTGAATCCCCAAATGCTGATTTTAACGTCTGTGTTTACAATAGAAATTGCTTTTCACATTAGAGAATGAATGCCAATGAATCTTTTATATCCAAATATACTAATATTGCTTTATTAAAAGATATTTGAGAAATGATTGTTGAAACAAAAAAAAAATGGAACAATGGTACAAAAATAGAAAATGTATGTCAGGCAACATTGTCACCTTGTATCCAGTCTGGGGATTAATATCACACAAACAGCCTGAAGCTTGAGTTGAATGCTCTTTACAGCCTGCTAAGTAGATTCTAAGAGCAGAACTGCACGATTGTGATGAGTAAAAACAATTTAACTCGTTGAATTTGCAATCAAGAAGGGACCTTGAATGGATTCAGATTCTTTTAAAATGGAGGAAAGGTGATTCACCGGGGCACATCCATCACTTATGGAAACCTAATTGTAAATCTGAATAAAGACTAAAGAAATAAATGCCTTTTCAAGCCCTTTGTTTCTTTGCCGTATTCAGTGTTCAATGAGGATCGCACTGACTTAGTTCAAGACATCAGAGAATGGAAATATATTCCAAGGTTTAAAGGTGTTTCCAGCTATGCCAGATCCAGAAGGAGGGTGGGCTAGGCAGATGCACTTCTTGCATCCAAGGCCAGTGAGTGGAAGACAACTGGAAAGACTAAGACCACCGTTGGAAGGGCAATCCCCAATGTGCTGGTGGTCAGTCAGCGAGGAGAAAAGGAGATCTGAGCCCTCTAGGGAGGGATGCAGAGGCAAAGAGGTGAGCAACCTATTTAATAATGATGTGTGTTTAACAGGGAGTCTAGGTTTCTTCCTGTCCCTGCTTCTTGGCCTACTGGAGACAGATTTGGCCTGTTGGAACCCAGTGTGATTTGGGGTGATAATCTCCTGGAACTTTCTGCATCAGACCCACCCCTCTGCGTGAGAGTGTCAGAGGCGTGTGAACCAGAGCAACTCCATCTTTAATAGGAGCTGGGTAAAATGAGGCTGAGACTATTGGGCTGCATTCCCAGACAGTAAAGGCATTCTAAGTCACAGGATGAGATAGGAAGTCGGCACAAGATACAGGTCATAAAGACCTTGCTGATAAAACAGATTGTGGTAAAGAAGCCAGGCAAAACCCACCAAAACCAAGATGGCCATGGGAGTGACCTTGGGTCGTCCTCACTGCAATACTCCCACCAGCGCCAAGACAGTTTGCAAATGCCATGGCAATGTTAGGAAGTTACCTTATGGTCTAAAAAGGGAAGGCATGAATAATCCACCCCCTATTTAGCATATAATCAAGAAATAACCATTAAAATGGGCAACCAGCAGCCTTCCGGGTTGCTCTGTCTATGGAGTAGCCATTCTTTTGTTCCTCTACTTTCTTAATAAACTTGCTTTCACTTTACTTTATGGACTCGTCCTGAATTCTTTCTTGCACAAGATCCAAGAACCCTCTCTTGGGGTCTGGATTGGGACCCCTTTCCTGTAATAGGAGGAACTTAGCTCCCAACCTTATCTCGTGGCACAACAACCCTGGAAGACAGTTGGAGGAGAATAGGTTATGGGATGTGATTAGGAAATGTTTTGTAGAACAACTTAGGTATTAATAACTGTTAACTGTTATGGAGTGTTCACTGCTGGATGATGTGTGTCACAGACATTATTTCTGTGAGGTCAGTTTGATGATCTTCACATTAAAGATGTAGAAAATTTTGGCTTACAGAGGTTAAACCACATATTCTAAATAAAACGTGGGACTGAGATTCAAATCTAGGTCTGATTCCAAATCTTACGTTCTTAACAACCATGATCTATTTCTTCTAACTGTGGCCACTAGACAAGTTAATGAATTTGGCTAATTACTAGATCCCAGACTGTATTTCCTCTCCTGAAGCCCTTCAGCTGTAACATAGCTTTCTGGGGACCCATTCTGTTCTTTGGTTTTAGCCAGTACAAGCTAGGCAATTAAGAATATCTGGAATCAAAGAAAAATCCTTCTGTCACTCATGCTACCCAGGAAAATATGTTTCAAAATTGATTGCAACCTTATGATTTTTTTTTAAACTTTTATTTTAGGTTCAAGGGTACATGTGCAGGTTTGTTATATAGGTAAACTGTGTGTCACAGAGATTTGGTGTACAAATAATTTTGTTACCCAGCTAATAAGCGTAGTACCCGATAGGTATTTTTTCTGTTCCTCTGCCGCCTCCTACCCTCACGGTAGGGTAGGCCCCAGTGTCTGTTGTTTGCCTTCTAGTATCCATGTGTTCTCATTTGGCTCCCACTTAATAGGTGAGAACATGTGGTATTTGATTTTCTCTTCCTGCATTAGTTTGTATAGGATAATGTCCTTCAGCTCCATCCATGTTGCTGCAAAGGCCATGATCTTGTTCTTTTTTTATGGCTACATAGTATTTCATGGTGTATATGTACCACATTTTCCTTACCCAGTCTACCATTGATGGACATTTAGGCTGATTCCATGTCTTTGCTATCATGAATAGTGCTATATTAAATGCACACATGCATGTGTCTTTGTGGTAGAATGTTTTATATTCCTTTGGGTATATATCCAATAAAGGAATTATTGGTTTAAATGGTAGTTCTGTTTTAAGTTCTCTGAGGAATCACCACACTGCTTTCCACAGAGGCTTAACTAATTTACACTCCCACCAGCAGTGTGTAAGTGTTCCCTTTTCTCTACAACCTCACCAGTATCTGTTATTTTTTGACTTCTTAGTAGTAGCCATTCTGACTGATGTGAGATGGTATCTCATTGTGGTTTTGATTTGCATTTCTCCAATGATCAGTGATGCTGAGCTTTTTTTCATATAGTTGTTGGCTGCATGTATATCTTCTTTTGAAAAGTGCCTATACATGTCCTTTGCCCACTTTTTAATGGGGTTGTTTTTTGCTTGTAAATTTAAGTTTCTTATAGATGCTGTATATTAGACCTTTGTCAGATGCATAGTTTGCAAATATTTTCTCCCATTTTGTAGGTTGTCTTTTTACTCTGTTGATAGTTTATTTTGCTGCACAGAAGCTCTTTAGTTTAATTAGGTCCTATTTGTCAATTTTTGTTTTTGTCATAATTGCTTTTGGCATCTTTGTTATTAAATCTTTGTCAGGCCAGGTCCTATGTCTAGAATGGCATTTCCTAGGTTATCTTCCAGGGTTTTTATAGTTTTGGGTTTTATTTTTAAGTCTTCAATCCACCTTGAGTTGATTTTTGTATATGATTGTAAGGAAGGGGTTCAGTTTCAATCTTCTGCATATGGCTAGCCAGTTATCCCAGCACCATTTATTGAATAGGGAGTAGTTTCCTAACTGCTTGTTTTTGTCAGCTTTGTCAAAGATCAGATGTACAACCTTATGAATTTTTATAAATTCATTTACATCATGTTTAAAAATTGATTTTGAGACCATATTTTTCCATAAATAAAAACTGAATGACAGAAAATCTGATCATACTGTTATTATAATTGCAAAGTTTAATAAGATTATTGAAAGATAGCCAATTTTTGTAGGTGGGTAATGATTTTTATCCTAATTTGTAAACCTTTTCTCATAATACCAAATAATTCCAGGTGAATAGTTGGCCCTTCTGCAGAATTTATGCAAGCACATGGACTACTTATGTTCCAATTTATGCCATCTTTTGTAGATGTAAATAGACATCCTTCTTCTTGCTTGCTGGTGAAACCCAAATTTTGTTCAGGTTTCTACCCTTTCCCTTGGCAAACATGGTTATCCTAGTCCTCTTTTCAGAGTTTAATTTAAGACATGGTATATGATCCAATTTTAGACACTGAGATGCAAAGTGAAATCTGTTGAGTGGTTCTTGGGAAGGTCTTGTTGCTGTTAAAAATGAGACACACAGGAAGAGATATGCTTTTCTTCCACTGGATATTCTTATGTCTGGATGTGATCACTGGAATAGTGGTAGCCATATTGCAACCATGAGGGAGTCTGTCTGAGAATAGTAGAGTAGAAAAATGGGAAAATATTGGGTCCTCAATGGCCCGCTTGAGTTTTTAATCCTGAAGCCAACAGACTTATTAATATATAAAATGAATATTCTTGCTCTGAATCACTTGTCATTTTTTTATTTGCAGCTCAAAATATTCTAAGTGACATAGATGATATCCTGATTTCATTATCATTTAAACACATTTTTATTATAGAAGGAACTTACATTCGGTTGATATCAGTATTCAAGAACAAATTCAAGTTTGCTATTGTTTATCACTGTGAATTATGCACTCCTTTAGGTAAGTAGAAGATGACATGAACAACTTACTGCTAAGAACACAAGAAGAAATAAAAATGAGTAGATAGACAGGCAAAAATCAGAATATAGGATCTGACATTAAAGGTTAGTATACACTTTATATGTAATTCATTCATTTAGAAAAGGTTAAATAATATTCCCTTTCCACAGCAATTGGAAAATTGGCTCAGTAAAGTGATTTATTTAATCTTTCTGTCAATTAGTGTTTACTATATTTTAGCATTTACACTGGGCACTGTGCTTCCATCTAGTTTTATCATTTAGAGTTTCTGCCTTGGGGAGACAATAGCTAAGTAGGTGAGGTAAGAGATGTGTATTTTATTCATTTCTGTACCACAACTTACACCAAAATTTAGCAGCATAAAAACAGTTATCTCACAGTTTCTATGGGTCAGGAATCTAGGCATGGTTTAGCTGGCTCCTGCACTTGAGCGTTCTCATAAGGCTGAAATAAAAATGTTGGCAAAAGCTGTCGTCTCATCTGAAGGCTTGACTGCGGAAGGATCCACATCCAAGCTCACTTACATGGGTATTGGCAGAATTCAGTCCTTGAAGAGCTGTTGGTTTGAGGGCTTCAACTCATTTTTGGTGTCTAGCCTCAGGCAACCCTCAGTTCCTTGCCATTTGAGCCTCTTTAATATAGTGTCTTACTTCACCAGAGTGTGTAAGCTGAGAAGCTAAAAGGGAGTCCTCTAGTAAGATAGATGTCATGGTGTTTTATGGTCAAATCATGAAATGACATCCCATCATGCTTGTTGTGTTCTATTCATTAGAAGCAAGTTACTAGGTCTAGCCACACTCAAGAGAAAGGTATTACATAAGGTCATGAACGTTAAGAAATGGGAATCATTGAAAGTCATCTTCTAAATCCGGTACAATACAAACATAAATGTTGTCAATGTACAGTAACAGATGAAGGGTTCCACGTGAGTAGAATAAAATAGGAATGCACAAGGAGAAGGAACCAATTCTGACTGGAGGCACAGGAAAGAGATAATATGTATAGAGCACGGTGCTAGAGCCAGATTCCATACTCTACTTATGTTCCAGCTTGAATGTCACACACATATGTCTCATAGCAGAAAACAATTGGAAAATTGTTCTTGGCAATAGAAACTGATATAGTTTTGATGTGTGTCCCTTCCCAAATCTCACATTGAATTGTAATCCCCAGTGTGGGAGGTGGGGCTTGGTGGGAGGTGATTGGATCATGGAAGTGAGTTTCTCATGAATGGTTTAGCACCATCCCCTTGATGCTGTCCTCATGATAGTGATTTCTCATGAGATCTGGTTCTTTACAAGTGCGTGGCACCTCCCCTTCTCTCTCTTGCGCCTGCTTTCACCATGTGATGTGCCTGCTCCTGCTTTGCCTTCTGCCATGAATAAAAGCTCCCTGAGGCCTCCCCAGAAGCTGAGTGATGGTGCCATGCTTGTACAGCCTGAAGAACCATGAGCCCGTTAAACCTCTTTTTAAATAAATTACCCCATCTCAAATATTTCTTCATAGCAATGCAAGAACAGCCTAATACAGAGACTCATTGAAGTGTTGTGAACAGGAGAATGACCCCTCAAAACAGAACTTACAGCAGATTTGAGTGGGATTCATAAGGCTGAATGGAGGAGAAGGCTAGAGGTATAGAGGCCACATGAAGCAGGACTGAAGTATTGAGAATGCAAAATAATGACTCTGATTGTCTTTGGGTTGTGGAAATGCAAAGAAAAAAATGTGAGAAAGAGACAATGAGAAGAAAGAACAAATTGGTCTTAGTGACAATTGAATTGCAAGTTAAGTGGAAAGGAGAACTTGAAGATAACTAATTTTTGCCCTGGAAATATAGGCTAATGCTAGTCTTATTAATGAAATAGGAAAGTCAAGAAGTTGATTTTTTTTTTTTTTTTTTTGGTGGGATGGGAAGATGATTGCTATTTGAGATGCTTCTAAAGAACCCATCAAGTTGATACTCAAAATAGGTTTCTCTCTTGACCTTACTTAGTATTAGTAAAAGTCCTGTTTTAGGACATATGGGCAAAGACAAAGCTTACCAAACCACACTAGTATCTGCTATCCTAGTAGACTGTGAAATGTATTACCATCATCATTGCAGTGCTGGGATTTTGTTTCTCAAATTCCTCAGGCTGAATTTCTGCCTAAATAAATAGCCATCAGATGATATTATGGGTCAATTTATCATAAGGTATTATAGATAATCAATTTACAAATCACTTGGGGAAATTTTCCTGTAGCTGTTTTATTGGCTACTATTAGTGTCACATGTCAACCATCTATTATTTTGGATTTGCAACGGCAGCTATTCTTTTACAAGAAATCTAATCAATTTGGTGCACAGAAGCTTATTATTGAGGTAAAATTCACACAATGAGGAAAGCTGCTTTTGTTCCAATAAGACTATGCCATGGTTTGACGTTCCATTAGTGTAGCAATATATAGTTACAATTGTACATAACTTGGCAGAGCAATTCTGATCGATAAACTATGATGGTTTAATTCAAGAGTATGTTAGAAAATAAGAAAAATGCAATTTTGGAAAACTGCATTTTGTCCTTACAGTTGTAATACTGTACATGGAAACAATCATCTCAGTTTTTTTATGAAAGTCAAAATTGTCAGCCATACGACACAAATTCCTCAGACACTGTATGAACAGACTCCAGGGCACAATGGATGCCAGGGATAAAGTTGAAAGCAAATTTATCCATCTCGTTCCCAGGCTGGTAACAGAGTCTGTGTATTCATTGGAACTTTGCCTCTGCCAAAACCAAGAATCTCTGGAATACAAAACACAGGCAGTTCTTAAAAGAAGCTTAACAAAATGAAATAAAAACCAGTAGAATGACATTTAATTTGTGGTTCTTGTCTTGCTTTTAGCCACACAAATTAATTGATGCATAAATAACAAAAGGAGGCCAGAAGCCTAGAAATGGTCTGGAAAGGGCTCAATCAAGACATCAGATATAAATGAAGATAAGGCTGAAGACAAAGGGCTTCTTTAGATTTCCTGGGTAGGCATCCCTCATCCTAGCAGGCACTTGGAAGGCTGAAAGAAGCCAGCTGGAGCCTATATGCCTGGTCAGTTGTGAGGAATCTCCTTATCCATTTGGGGTGCTGCAGAGAATATTCAGAACAGGAGGGTGCTATGACCACATGATGACAAAAGTGGAAAGCTTGCAAGGGAGAGGGAAGTTGCTGCGTGGTTTCTGGTGTTGAAATGCTTCTCGCATAAGGCAGTGTTTTTTCTTCACTTTTGTTTTTGGTTTTCATTTGACCATCCTGGCTCTCCCCAGTTCTTGTGAAATTGTCTCTATAGATGGAAAGATTAGCATTCATCCTTTCCTAAAACAAATGTCTTAATTAGGGAGTTCCTTTAACAAAATGTGACATCTGATAGATTTGTGTTTTTGTGGGAGTTTTACTATGAGAGGAAAACACTATCTTACCAGTTATCAATGGAGAAATCACATCCGTTTTTTCTTTCTTCAAAAAGAAAATTCCTGACTATTTTTCATAATTGAGCCTGTTGAAATAGACGTGGAAACAAATGTGTCCATTGGGTTCATTGACTGTAGTCTTTGCTATGTGAGGAGAAGCACACATTGAGATGGCTGGGAGGAACCTTGATGAGTGTGAAGCCTCACAGCTGTGAATTGTACGAAGCATTTATGCCAAGCTTCAGTCCTCCACCCAACCCTCAACACATGTTAAAAGCACAGTTTCCGGAAATCAAGGGCATGTTAAGTCCCAACTGCAAATTGAGATGAAACCCCTAATCAATATATTAAGAAACATTTAAACCAGAAAGAGTAAAAAAGGTTTAATTTTTAAAATTATTACCTTTTTAAAAAGATGTAGATATTTTAATAATTTTCCTAAAGAAAAAAGAAAACTGATGTGATGTTCATTCAAATAAACAACGTGCACTTACTAAGATCGACAGTGCATGTGATGTCCTCGTAATTGCTAATGGGAATGTAATGAGGAGTTTCCCAAGTATAAGGGGAAACAAGACACAAACGCATACACTGTTGAATAGTAGTGAGAGATTTTAAAATAGCTGAATAAGACATTCTGGAAAAGGTGAAACTATAGAGACAGTAAAAAGATCAGTGGTTGCCAGTGGACCAAGGGGAGAGAAGGAGGATGAACAAGTGAAGCACAGGGAATTTTTTTTTTTTTTTTTGAGACGGAGTCTCACTGTGTCACCCAGGCTGGAGTGCAATGACACGATCTTGGCTCACTGCAACCTCTGCCTGCCGGGTTAAAGCGATTCTCCTGCCTCAGCCTCTCGAGTAGCTGAGATTACAGGTGCATGCCACCACACCCAGCGAATTTTTGTATTTTTAGTAGAGACGGGGGTTTCACCATGTTGGCCAGGACAGGGGAGTTTTAGAACAGGGAAATTATTACACTCTCCCTGAAAATGTAAGGGTGGATACATGACATTATGCATTTGTCAAAACCCATAGAACTCGACAGCACCTGGAGTGAATCTTAATGTAAGCTATGGACTTTAGTTAATAGTCACATATCAATATTGGTTCATCCACTATAACAACCGTACCGTGGTAGTACAAGATGCTAATCTTAAGAGAAACTGAGGGCAGGGGAGAGAGGGAACACTGTGTACTTTGTTCAATTTTCTGTAAAACTAAAACTACCCTAAAAACGTAAAGCCCATTAATTAAAATAACATAGCTGAAGAACCCAATAGGAGAGATTTCACAGAACAGTTTTGCAAAATGCATAGTTCAGACAAAGCTTATAATGGGAACTCAGAGGAAGGTGGTATTACCTCAAGCAAATGTGGTCAGAAAGGACTGTGCAAATACACAGGCTTAGTGAGATTTTGAATGATCAGTTTAGGTTGACGAAGAATTGCTGATTGGGCTGTGCTGGGAGGCTGGTGGGTGTGAGAAAATGATGGAGGTGGAGAGGTGTCATATGTAAGAGGGCTGCCAAACAATGGCTCAAATACAACATCTTTTCTTGTTGTGGAAGGTAGGCTTTAAATGGAGTTTAAAATAGTATTTTTGAAGGCCTTTGAATTAGTCCAGTTTCATACTGCTATGGAGAAATACTAGAGACTGGGCAATTTATAAAGAAAAAGAGGTTTAATGGACTCACAGTTCCACGTGGCTGGAGAGGCCTCACAATCATGGTGGAAGGCAAAGAAGGAGCAAAGGCATGTCTTACATGGCAGTAGGCAAGAGAGAGTATGCAGGGGAAGTACGCTTTATAAAACCACCAGATCTCATGAGACTTATTCATTATCCGGAGAACAGCACCAGAAAGACCCACCCCCATGATTCAGTTACTTCCCACCAGGTACCTCCCATGACACATGGGAATTATGGGAGTTACAATTCAAGATGAGATTTGGGTGAGGACACAGCCAACCCGTATCAGCCTTGAATGTCAGGCTTAAGTATATGGGCTTGACCCTCTAACCAAAAAGAAGCCACAGCAGGGAAATAATAGGGTCAAGGTGAAATTTGGGTATGTTTTTTAAAAGTATACTACTACAGGGTAATTGCAAAAGTCCAATTAAGGTACAAAGGGAGGAAAATATCCCTCTCCCATCCCATTCCTATAGGATGGCACCTGTGGAGTTAGACATAGAATTCCTAGAGCAGACACTGTTGATGCTCTGCCCAGATTCCCGTGGGTCCCTTTTCCTTCTGTTTGCAGCTGCCCCCAGCTCCTGTGTGCTCTTGCTTCTAATGGCCCACACCTTCAGACTGCCTTCTGCAGACTGTCAGCTCCTGGAGGTGCTTTGTCTGCACATACACAGAGAGCCAGAAGGGCCTGGGAAATTGTGCTCCCCACTGCTCCCATCCCTCCCTCTTTACCAGGCAGGCCTTACTTACTGACCTCAGCAGCTTCTCTTGGGTATATTTCTTTACTCTATCATTTGCACGTGAATCATTGTCTCAGAATTTGCTTTTGGGGTCTCTGACCCAAGAAAATTCCCTAGTAACAACATCTGCAAGAGTTTAGCCTTAAAACTCTGGAGACTCTCTGGATATCCATCTTGTTATCTGCATGATGAGGTCGTTGGTCTGTGACAGTGACTTCTAAATTTCTCTTTGGCTTTAGCCTTCTAAGATCTCAGCTCTAAGTCTTCTACTGTGGTCAGGGTTAAAACTGAAATTCTTAGCAAATAATCTCTGTCCTGATTCCAGGAGTGGCCCCACTACTTTTATCCAGTTTTTCAGTTATCACCTGTATTACCAGCCGAGATGAGAGCAGTCAATATACCAGCAATTAAGAATACAGTGACTTTATAAGAACCACTTGCTTGACCAGTACAGGTAATTTGGGAGAAAGAAGAAATATATACAGATTAATGGAAAATTGTTAAATTCGAGAAGAATAAGGTGAAGGTAAAGAATTTTCATCCAAAGAAAAAGAAGACAATGTTTGAGCAAAATAAATGGAAGCTAGACTCAAAGACCAAAAGAGAGAAGTAGGGACACATTTAAAACTTTCGTAAGAAATGTTTACATGGGAGAAGGGTGATCAAAAGCCAGTTTGAGCCAAGAAATAGAACCAAACTCTCTGTCTCATTATTTTCTCCACAAAAGGCATTGCAAAGGTTCTGAGGGATGTAGTGTCTATGAAGACTTAATCTTCTCGGGAGTGTAAAAATAGGACAACTGCCTTAAGAGGCAAAAATGGAAAGTCAAACATGTTAAAAACAGAATTACTTTTGGGCAAAGTTATGAAGAAAGCACAGGGCCTGGGGTACTCTTCTACCACTTCTTTTAACATTGCTCCTTCACATTCCTTCATGGTGTCCACCCTTCAGATGCCAAGGCCAGCCAAACCCTGTCTCCAAGTGACACCGTGCCCCACCCTCCGACAACCTCCTCCCTCCTCATTGTGGTCTCTACCCATTTGGATTCTTCTCATCTTCCAACATATGTTTTCCTCCTCTAGATCTCATTCTTCAATTATGTATTAATGGGTGGAAATGGCTTATTAATTACTTTAAGTAATCTGTCAATGTGCTGGCTAGATAACTGATCACCTTCTTGGATGGCTGGCTAGATACCTGATTACCTTCTTGGATAGCACTGTTCTAACTTTTAAAGATGAATACTTAGCATTGCAGTCAATTGTAGGTCTGGCCAGGGATGGGGAATATTTTTGAACAAAAGTGATGTTTTTCTGGCCCCTTTTCCTAAGAGAGACAATGACACAAATCTGTTCAAATAAATTAATGTTGCCTTTTTGAAGACTGCCCCATATGGCAGGAAGAAGTTTACATGCCAACATGTAGGCTGCCTCATGTGCTCCATCACTCCTTTCATTGTATATTTGCACTAACAGGCACAGAATGGAGTAAATTCATTTTTCTGTTTTTCAGGGTGATATTAAGTGACCTATATACCTGCCAAGCTGTGTAAGAAATTGCAGGAAATTGAGGTTTAAAAGAGATAATTTTAAATTTCTCAAGATAGGCAATGGATTCTTTCAGTGTTCCTCAAGTCGCACAAATGGCTTACTTATTGGTAAGAATGATCCCAAAAGCTTTGGAAAATATGATAAAACACATAGGTGACATTAACAAGTATAATTTTTGTGAAGTTGTAGGAGCAAAATCTGGATTGTAATAGGCTCAAGCGCAAAAGGAGAAGACAGTGAGTTTGACAAATAATTGGAGGAGCTTTGCTGTAAAGGGAGGAAAAAAATGGGTAGCAGCTGGAGGGTAAAGTGGGATTAGGAGAGGGTGGTCTTTGCTTTACAGTGGGATAAATATAGCATTTTGTATGTTAGTGCAAAAAAAGGTAAGAATGATACGTTGATAATGCAAAAGAGAGTTACTAGAGCAATGATCTTAGGTAAATGAGAGAGAGATGGAGCACATAAGTTATTGAGGGCTTTGCATACTTTAGGAGCGTGGAAAGAGCATAGGGATAGGAAAGAGAGTAGAGCATCTGGGCCCAAGTACAGGAGAATGGGTAGATGTGATGCTGGGAACTTGTGGAGCTCTCTTCAAATTGCTTCAATTCTTAACAAAATCAGAAGCAGGGTCATTGCTGAGAATGAAGATGCAGAGATGTGGGAAGACCACAGGGTAGGAACGAGCCAACTGGTGATGAGAGTCTTGGGGACAAGGGATGACCCGAGTATCCTAGGCATCTCGTGGGGACTGACATGATATGACTGTCTCGATGATCCCAGATAGTTAATGGTGGTTGGGCTACAAGTGTTGGGGAGGAGAGTTTTCCAGAATTCTGGCTGTCCCTCTTGATCTTTGCTGATGGAGACATGAGCCTGTCAGATGAATGAGTTATATCCAATGCAAAGACCCCCCTCTTGACTTATGACAGCTATTATACACAATATCATTTCCCATTATACTGACATTATCAAAGTTGATTCTGCTGACTTAATGATTTTGATCAGACTTGCAGTGATTCTAGACTGGTTGTTCTGTGGTTCTTAGAATAATAATGCAAGTGGAGTAAAACTTAATTTTTAAAAAGACCTTTACTACTAAATCTTGAAACAGCTGCTAAACACAATTTAGTGTTCTTCATTTTACAAAATTATTAATGCAGATAATTATGACAGTTAATAACAAAAATAATTCCTATCACCTCAATGGGAGCATGTTTGTGGTTACCAGAGGCAGTTCTCCACGTCACACAACCTCAGTGATCTGTGTTCTTAAACCATGTCTTTGATGAGATGGGTCATGGGCAGAACATTTGAGAACACTTTAAAACAGCAGGGGCGAATCCAATCCAGAAACAAATGAATATAACAGCTTTCTCCTACGATAAGCACATCAGATTTTTATCTTTAAATGGTGTTAATTTCAATCAAGGTGGACTGCTTAGTTGGTGAAGAGTCAGTAACCACTGATTTTGGAGTCCTGAGGAAACTCTTAGCTGTTGGCCAAAGTGGACCTAAAGGAAGCAAGAGAACAAATGCCTTTAGGGTGACTTTTTCAATCCCTGCAGAATTCTTCAGGTGAAATGGATGTTATTTAACCATCTGCTGTAGGTCATTTAACACATAATCTATCCTCAGAAGGAAAGTCGTGCCATTCCAGAACCAAAAGCAAGGAACAATATGTCTTCATAAGATCAATTCAAATTAATGCTGGCTGCTCTTGTAACTTTTAAATATAAGACAGGATCTCAAATTGACAAATATGCAAATGCGTAAGAGATCAACTTTCCCCAGCTCTTCTTGAAAGACTGGGGAGAGAAAAAGGTGGGAAAAGACATTAAAAGGAGTAACAAAGCACATTTCCCTCTTTTGAAACATGTTCAGGCTCTGAGAGCATTTCTGTCCCGTCTGTAGATGAAGCAACTCTGGAGTGGGCATGCACTGGATTTCCATGCGGTCACGTGGGCAAGTGGCTGCCACCTTTTCATGGGGCTGCCAGTATTAATTTTTGTCTTTCTGAACTCATAGAAACAAATTATTACTAGTGAAAATTTCCAGATGTAATAAAATCTTGAAGAAAAACTCTTACGAAGAAAAGACTGAGCAGTTGCAACTTAGTCGTCACTTATGGTTTTGGAGTATATTTTTAAAATTAAATGAAAAATTTAGTCAAGAACTGTGTCCATCCAAAAGTAACTTCATGTTACTAGAGTTTCAGGTCTCTATAGGACAAAGTGAGCATTTGTAAACTGGTTATAGGTTTCAGGATATAGTTGTCATAATAGTTAGATTGATGTTTTATTTTTGTTTTCCCTGATGGGACAGGTAAGTTTAAGGAATGGGACAGGTTAGTTTAAGGAATCAGTATATGATGGATGATTATATCGATTCAATAGCATATTATTTTCTTATATGCTGTCAAAATCAAATGATCACAGTGAAGTAAAAATTTGGTTCTAATACCCTGCACATCTATGGCAGTTATCAGCTAATTCACAGTTCTTTTCATCCATTCATTCATCAAATAGTATTGTATTGTGCCATTTGTCAGGAAGTATGCAGAGTGCCGGAGAATGTAGCAGCAACCAAGGCAAACACATTTCTTGTGCTCAAAAGCCATTCTGGAGTCAGGCAGACTGACATGAAACAAGCAATTATAACAAAGTGTGATAGATCTTTTGATAAGGCAAGTAGAGTTGTTATAGGAATACACAGGAAGAAACATATAGGAATGTGGAAAGAACAGTCTGGGGCTATAGTGGATAGTCAAGGAAGCCTTCCTTGGGGAAGTAAGAATGAGAGACTGGACTAAATACACAGGCATGCACAATGCACAGCAGCCCACATTTCTCCTTTGATCTTAGTGGAGGCGTTTCCACTCAGAGGCCATCAATGAGCAGTACCACCTATGGGCCAAAGTTCTGTAACCCTCTATTATTTAACTGTAAGTTAACTCATAGTCTTTAGCTATAAGCCTTTCACCAGAGGACATTTTCCTTTTCTTTGCACACCCCAATAACTGCAAAGAAAAGGAAAATACCCTCTGGTGAAAGACTTAAAATTAAAGCAGATGTCCAGTGTCTGTGCACTCAGTGGACAGACACCTAGACATTCCTGTTCTCTGTCCAGCCAAGTCGAGAAATAGGCTGGGATCATGATGGCATCAGCTTATATTAATGGTGGGTGGAGGAAAATGAATCATTAACACTACCCACTGGGCATATAAAGTCTGGCACCAACTGTGTTGCGTATTACTCCTTTTGTAAACTCATATGTGAAATTGAGATTATCTTCCTCTAGCTGCAAAGAATTGAAATGTATTTTAATTGCTGATATTCTGTTATTCTATGTTAACGCTGCCCAGGAAGAGCTATGTGCCCAAAGGAGATGTCTGGAGTAGCGACCTCCTGAGGGCAGGTGTGATTGTCTTGGAGAGGCAAATTGGAGTACTTGATAAGGATGCTGAAGTCGGTAGTTGAAAAACAATTTGGAGGTTTTTCTTTGCAGAAGCAAACAGCTTGGGAAGAATCAGGAAGAGTTGTTCCTGATTGGCAGGATTTGAGCAATCAGCCCATTAGAAAGATATCGTAAAGCAGGAACAGATGTTTAGGGTGGAAGGCATAAAGTCAGGAAATGCGGGAATTTGGCTATGGGTCCAGAATAAAAGAAGTTGAAGAATTACATGCGGGACATCGGGAACACTGCAGTCTGGGGGATTTGAATTGCTACAGGGGAAATTTCAAATGGAAACCCTCATGTGAATCTGGATCTGGATGGCAAAGGGCCCCATGTCTTTAGAATGAAATAGTTCTGCCTTTGACTGAGTGCAGAAATTTAAGGGGAGTTGTAAGTTAGTTCCAGAAACCCATATGTCTCTATAGTTGTAGCAGAGCTATTTTACCAGCTGTATGACAAAAAGAGTGGCTGAAAGAGGCATTAAAAAAAAAAAAAAAAAAAAAAAAAAAAAACTTCAACTGAGCTGAGTAATGATGTGAAATGGAAAAGAGCAGAAGTATTTGGTCTATGGAGAAGACATAGTTATAACATTCCGGATGATGGCACCAAATTGTTATTTCTATAAGAAGTCTCTGTCCCTGTCATGTTCTGGGTCCATGTGTCATCTCCAGCACCAAGTCCAGCCACTACCCCAGTTGTTCCATTTAGTTTAGCACCATGATGATGATTTCATGGGGTCTGTTGGGTTATTCTGTATTGAGAGAGGAAGGAGACTTAGCGATCCACAGTTGGTCCTCATGGCTTGTCCATGGCCACCAATAGACAACTGTAAAGTATGAAGTGCAGCTTTAGATACCAGGAGACTATTTCAGGAAGGGATCAAGGCACAGAAGTGTATATTACTGTGTCTTCCTGAATGCGAAAGGCTGAATCTGTGTCATAGAAATAAAACAAGATAAAAACTTTCTACTTAATTGAACTTAACTGGAAATAAATATGTTTCCGGGAAAATACTTTCAACACAGCAATTCAACTCCTAGGGTAATCTTGTAAATCAAGAAGTTCTCTGGGCTCATGGTGGCCGTCTTTGGATATGTGTAAGGTGCCCCCTTGGGCAAAGGGTGGAAGATGCTGCCTTCTATTCCCAAACCAAATAAGAAGGTCTTTCAGGAGGGTCCTCTTTGAGCTTTGAAAGACATGTCTTGTGGTTGGGACATGCAGAGGACTGGAGCCAGGCTGAGGCTTGAGAAAGCTCAAGTGGATTATGGTCTTGGGTGGGTCTGACTGCAGGAGGCAATCAGAATTGAAAGCTGGAGGTGCAGCTCAGAAAGCCGTTTGCCTAACATTGAGGAGTTGTCTGGGACACGGGACTTTCAGCAGTAGAATGGGTACAGTTTGGGGCAAACTAGGATGGTTGGTCACCTAGGTCTTGTGCTGGGATTGAACTGCATTTCCAGCACTTGTAAGGCAAGGGTGGCCTGAATGTTTCCTGTGGGTCTTCCCACATGGGAGAGAGAGCAGACATTGTGTTGTCCTAAGTCCTGTCCAGGAGGGCCACCTGGAGCAATGAGGGAACATCAGTAGGAAGTGTATTTCTTTTTTGGGAAATGGGGGTCTCACTCTGTCACCCAGTGAGTGCAGTGGCGTGATCTCAGCTCATTGCTACCTTGGTCTCCACGCCAGGGCTCAAGTAATCCTCCAACCTCAGCCTCCCAAGTAGCTGGGACTACAGGCACATGCCACCATGCCTATCTAATGTTTGCATTTTCCCTGCTAATTTTTGTATTTTTTATAGAGATGGAGTTTTGCCATGTTGCCCAGGCTAGTCTTGAACTCTTGGACTTCAGTGATCTGCTAGCCTTGGCCTCCCAAAGTGCTGGGATTATAGACAGGAGCCACTGTGCCCAGCTGGAAAATATTTTAAAGTATACTAATGAATTGAGAAAGAAAGCATTTTGAAGTTTACTCGAGAGTGGCATCTTAGAATAGATATTTATTTGGCCTAGTGGCAGTGCAATTGTAGGACAGCAGGATCTAGCAGGGAACCTCTGAAGCACATGTAAGCCTCCCTGGAGGGAGAAAGTCACCTTTATCAGTAGGCAGGGTACCACCCAGGGTTACAGCTTTCACCACCTGGCAGGCCAGGGTGTAGAAAGTCACTCATCCAAGGCGTAACTGATCTGTCCTCACGCCCTTTTGCTTTGCCTGTGGCCAGGCGTAAAACAGCAACTTGATGTCAAGTAGGGGCAGAAGTCCCTCAGGTGAAGTTGCAGAGAAGTGTCATACTTCCTTCCCTTTGCAGGAAAGGGAGAAGATATACTAAGTCAACTATGGCCTTTTGATATCTCGGACTGGACATTCTTTTTATTGCATTTGCTGCTGCAATAGCTTAAAGAAAGCTGAGTTTACTTATTACTCAAGGATCAGCAATAATGTCTCACAACAGTTTTCATCTAGAGGCAAAGGTTAATGATGTCCACTGAATGCAGTTTAAAAGGACCTGGGAGACAAAAATAACTAAGCTGTTACAGAAATTAGACTACTAGTATCCTAATGAGAATATGTGCAATATATACAGAAAATGCCAGCCGATTTTGAGACGGTAGCTCCTAACCCTGTCAGTATAATTATATCCTGCATATCAAGCACGGTTCTGCTTTAGCTTTCTCTTTCCATTTGGAAGCACCCAGAGTTGATGTCTACGTGCACTGCTCTTTGGGCTCCTCACATTGGGTGAATCTGGTATTTTCAAGGCCATATTTCACAGCTGTTTGTAGGCTTTAACTTGCCACGGAAGCAAATTTGCAGGTATCTGGAGGACCCACACTTTTAGAAGGACTGCTAAAAAGCCTCCCTCTGCCAAAGAGGAGGCCAGACCATTTATCACAGCCAGAGGCAATGCATGAAATGACTGTAACAAACAAATGAGTGAGTGCCCAATAAATCACAGTAGCTTGATCAATCAATAAAGATATTGATTTTCTTAGTGATATTTCACATCCCTTCCCCCTCTCCCAACTAAGGGATTTATGCAGGCCACTGAAAGATAAATTTATCTTCCATTCTTTGGGGCTTGGATTTGACCCAGTGTAATAGGAATTGATCATTATCTAAATGTTGTTTTGGCTGGAATGTTGTAATTTGCTGTATTACGAAAATGTGTAGAGTTGCTTGTACATGTACCGTCATCTCTAGTTACGTGTTTTTATAATACAGACTAATGTTTCATATCAGGGATCCCCTTGGAGCTCTCCTTTCCCAATTATATGCCAATAAGGAAATATAATTCCAATTAATAGTAACTATCCTGCGTAGAAGTGTCCACGCTGTGAAGACTGTTGTTTACCAGTTTTATGCACTCTCTATAAAAATCTTTCAGGAATGAGAAGGCCAGGTGCTCTGCTAGGATGCCTAGTGCATCAGTTATTTCCTTCCAGAGGTTCCCAGTTCCACAGTGGGAAGCATGGCTTCCTTCGTTTAGGTTGCATGTTTGTGTGCTGCTCCTGAGGTAGAAGAAAATAGGAGGGGAGATCGCTATCACTGGCACTGTCCAGGCACAGTCCAGCTCCCTTCTGCTCCACACTGGCCTCCCTATGAGAGATGCTCAGCCTGCTTCATGAAACTCGGGTAGCCACCTCATTCTCTCCTTGGCCTAAGGCAACCTTAGAAGATTCAGTACCAATTTATCCAAAGTTTAAGTTAGTGAAACCTAAAAGATGAGCAGTGCAATCTCATGTGCTTTTTTTTTTAGCATGGAAAGTGGCCCTGGACATTTGCTAGTTGGTACTGATCCCTCATAATGCTGATTATATTTCATACCTTTAATTCTTTTAATTAAAAAATTCTCAGTCTATTAGCTGTTTTTAATGTTTGACTATACCTTTAAATTCTGATGGGCATCTTTTTTTGTGTAATTTAAAAAACGTTCCTTAAATCTCTTCCCAATGTATAGTCTTTCCCTAGGTGGTCCTATCCAATCCCATGATTTAAATACCAACTATATGCTGGGGACTCTCAAATACATATCCACCGTTTTACCTGAGCCTCAGACTTACATTATCCAGCTGTTAATGTTGAATCTCCACTTAGATGTTTCATAAACATCTATACGTTTGCATGTCCAAAATATTCATCTACCCTGAAACCTATTCTCACCAGGGATTTTTCATTTCAGTGAGTAGCATCAGTATTGACACAGCTTTCTAAGCCAAGACTTACTGAATCAGATATTCACAGAGTTGACAGAGATTTTAAAAGGTTAATCGAATTGTATTATGTTTAAAGTCCTGCAGCGTTTTTGTGCAGAACTTAGAAGATAATTCAAAATTTTTCTTGTGGTCTTCAAGGCCAAACAAGATCTGATTCCTGCCTACTTCTCAGACCTCTGTTCATCTGCTATACTCTGGCTACTTCAGCCTCCTTTCTTTCCTTGAACACACTAAGGTCTTGCCTGCCTCACAATCTTTTCCTTCCTATTCCCTCTGCTTGGAACTCATTTTACTCCATATTTCTTATCTCAGGTTAAATGTCGCTTCTTCAAAGATGCAATTTCTAACTTCTCTACCCAAAGTAGATTATCTTCTTGTTACTCTCAAAACGTCATTATTTCCTGCAGATCACTAGTCTCAATATGTAATTATTTTGTTCATTTATTCATGTGTTAATTTAGTGACTTCCGTAGTCTCTTCAAAAAGTATTTTTGAGGACAGCGACCACACCTCTCTTGTAGATCACCAAATTCTCAGTGCCTAGGTCAGCTACTGGCACCTACAGGCACTCAATGTGTTCCTTGTTGAATACATAAACAGAAAAAATAGTAAACAAACTTAGTGAACAACTAGCTTTCCCTCCCATCAAATGATTATCTAACAGCAAATAACTGATAATACTTTGTGCTGATGTGGGTGTGGGCAATTGCATGCTCAAGCATAGTTAATAGAACTATAAATAGATATAACTTTTCTGGAAGGCCATCTGGTAATGGAGAAATAGAAAATGTGTATCCTGTATGATCCAGCAATGATACTTTTAGAAAGTAATCACAAAAGGGGAAGAGATTTATGTCCAAGGAGTGTATCATAGAGTTATTCATAATGGCACCAAATTGGAAACAACCCAAACATCCATTAAACTGGTTAAGTAAATTATAATACATATATACAATTGGATAATATGTGACTGTTACAAATGGTATAGGTCTATATTTATTGACATGGATGAATGTCCATGACAGATTGTTGAGTAAAACTCTCAGATTACATATATTATGTACATATATTATGATTCCCCTCATACAAAGTTGTTTAACTATATATACAACTATATCTAGAGAGAAAATGGAAGGATATTTATCCAAATGTTAGTTGTGGCTATGTTACAGTAATGAAAATTCAAGTGATTTTTGCTTTTCCTGAGTTATATGGTTTTTACAAGAATGTATACTTTTTCTCCTAACAATAAAACCATCAATCAATATAACTACCTTACTTGACTTTATTGGCTCATATTTTATTTGGCAATATTTAATATATATCCATAAATAAGTTTTCTGTGTTTTATGGTTGGTTTGTTGGGTTTTGGTAGCAGGTACTTGGTAGCAGATTTAGCTAGTTACATTAAAAAAAAACTAGAATAAGCTTTCTTATTTTGTTTGTTTTTTCTGTGCTCTGGAACAGCTTAAATATTACAGGAATGATGCGATCATTAAAGCATGAAAATATCCAGGTTAGATGCACAGAAATGGGGGTGATTGTATTTCTTTGACAACATTTTAAATGTCTTCTTCAGTTATTAGGCTATTCTGAATTAACCCCTGTTCAATTAATCAGTTTTGGTGCTTCATGTATTCCTAGAAAGTTTTTTATTTTCAAAGATATTGAGAAAATTTGATCATATTATAAAAATAAAATAAAATATAATTTTGGCTATATAATTTTGTTTTCCCATTTTTTCTCAGTTAGTCTTACCAAGGTTGTATCTATTTTTTGTGTTCGCTTCAAAGTAATAGCTCTTTGATTATTTGATTTTAACGAATTCCTATGTTCTAATTGAGTTTTTATCTTTATTAATATTATTCTACTTTTCTTAAGTTTATTCTATCTTTCCTTTTCTAAGTTTTTGAGGTAAATATTTTGTTTACTTATTTTATTCTGTTCTTTAAAAAGAGCAGATTAATGAATCTGTGTTATGGAAAGTGAAAGTTAGTAAATCTCATTTCCAGTTTTCATTCATATAGGTTCCTCCTGGTAAGAATGATCAAACAGAAGAAAATCAACAGGCAAAATGCAGATTTTATCATTTAAAACTTGGGAGTCTGTCTGGTAAAATTCAGATAGATGATTGTTTATTTTTTAAAAGCTTAGGAAACCGTTTACAATATTTATTTTTCTCAGTGAGACCCAGGAGGATGTTGCTTTCCTAAAACAACTGGGGTGATGTAGAAAGGGAGCAATGTAAGAACACGAAAGATTTCTTAGTGTGTTTGTCTATTTAGAAAGGCAAGAGTGAACTGTAGATTGCATTCCATGAAAACTAAATTGCTTTAAACCGAACTCGAAATTTTCTACAAATTCTACAAGAATAGTGTATGGAAATTCAGGAAGGGAGACATGGACATAGAGACAGAGACATCTAATATGCATATAGCAAGAGATCCAATAAGCATATAATGTTGAAACTGCCTTTGCAATATTACCACAGAGCAGAAATCTAACACAAGCTGATTTTGTCTTGCTTTTAACCACACAAGCTAACTGTCCTGGCCATAGGCCAAGCTAACTATGGGAGGAATTATAGTTTAACTTTAAAGCAAGGATGATAATAGTGCCTTCTTGAAAAAAAAAAAAAACAAAAAAACCTTCTCCTTATTTGGGGACACAAACTACCTCTGTAAAATTAATGAAAGGCCACAAAGTTAGAATTATGGGAGGTGCCTCAATTCCCACTAAGAACTATGCAGAGTTAAGTGATATCCTGCCATTGTTCCCTAGCTTGCTTACTGCTAGGGCATCAAGTAGCCACAGGCCACAAAATTTGCAGCTTCCCCAGTAACTCCTATGGATAAAATCATTATTGTAAAACCTAAGCTTGGTTTTTGAGATATTTGTTAGAATTCTGCATTCTGGAGAACTGACTGATGCTACCTGGACCCACTCAGACCTGTAACTCAATTAGCCGGTTCTATGACCTCCACCCAGAAATGGACTCAGCACAGAGACAGTTCCAACATTCCTGTGATTTCATCCCCAACCAATCAGCAGCATCCATTCCCTAGCCCCCAACCCACCAAATTATTTTTGAAAACCCTAGCCTCCAAGCTCTTGGGGAGGTGGATTTGAGAAATATCTCCTGTCCTCCCACTTGGCTGGCCCTGTGATCATGGAATTCTTTCCCTGCTACAGTACCTGCCATTCTCAGTGCAGTGGCTTTTTTGGGCAGTGGGCAAGGTGAATGTGTTAGGCTGCTACAATATGAGAAAACAGGGAAAATGAAGTAAAAATTGTCAAAGAAATTTGAAAACAATCTACAATGTTGAAGATTTAAGTATAAAGCAAAATGATGAAAGCTGACCTTCAGTTAGATAAAACTGATTGACATTTTGGAACTTTAAGGATAAATATGAAATGACTTGGTAGTTAGGCAGAACAATTAGATTGTCTGTGATGGTAGAAACACAATGGCAAAACTCGTCTGTGGTTCTCACTGGCTGAGAGTCCTTACTTCTCCCACTTGAAGGTAATTGGCCTCCCTGACCAGCGAATGCACCCATTTTAGGAACAGTTAACATTCCCTGCTTTCTCCATGTACTATTTTGCTGATGCCAGGTGGAAGTCAGGGATGCTTCAGCTAAATCTGTGTGGATTCTGGAAACTGGCCACTTCCTGAGGCTTTAGTGTGACAATTAGAACTGCCTTCTATGAGCTGATAACCCTCTTCCCTTTCTGTTTTGAGTTGTGGGAGTGGTGAAGGAGGCTAATTAAGTCATGTTGGGAGATATTTTTTTTTTTTTTTTTGAGACAGAGTCTTGCTCTGTCGCCCAGGCTGGAGTGCAGTGGCGGGATCTCAGCTCACTGCAAGCTCCGCCTCCCGGGTTCCCGCCATTCTCCTGCCTCAGCCTCCCGAGTAGCTGGGACTACAGGCGCCCGCCACCTCGCCCGGCTAGTTTTTTGTATTTTTTAGTAGAGACGGGGTTTCACCATGTTAGCCAGGATGGTCTCGATCTCCTGACCTCGTGATCCGCCCGTCTCGGCCTCCCAAAGTGCTGGGATTACAGGCTTGAGCCACCGCGCCCGGCCTGGGAGATTCTTTCCTTTACTCCCTGCACAGGGCTTTTTCATCAGCTCTAGTGGTTGTGGTTTGGTAGGGTCTTTGCTGCAGTATAGTTTAATTTGTGTTATACTTTATGAAAATTCCTTAGGGCTGCTGCCATGTGGATGGCTCTCTTTCTTAACTTCTGGTGATGATTGCTTATTTCTGCATTATTTTTAGCTGTCTGAGTGGGAATATGTAGCAGAAATGGAGTTAAGTACATGAACTCAAATTGCCATCTTTTGGCCCGTACTTGGGCCAGAAGTCTTCAAGATGACTTCTTGTGGAGGCACTTGCTGTCTGTCAGGGCTCCGGTGTCCTACTTGCGGGGAGGCAGGGAAGGCAAAGGATAACTTTTGATTTAGGTGTGTGTCCCTGAGGCATTTTTTTCCCCCAAGGGAAATCACGTGATTATTTTTTATACAGTAAGTGCTATAATATATAATTAATGTATTTAACATTTTATGAAACCTAACACATATTTTCTGAAACTTAAAAATGTCTATTAATTGGTGTTTATTTACTTGTGAACATTTTATAAATTATTCTTACTCAACTCAGTGTTTTTCACTTAACCCCAAATTAGTCTCCAGTGTGTGTGTGTTTTTTTTTTTTTGGCATTCTTTTCTTTTTTTTCACAAAATAAATACCAGATTTATGTAGCAAAGTCAAAAGAAATGTTTATCTTCAGAATTTTTTTGCTAGAAAGGTCCCAAAATTTCTTGAACCCTTGGGAAGATCTTTCAAGGGGAATCAAGAGCAAAAGAAAAAGACAGTAACAATTTCTGTTGCTAAAAATCAGCCATCCATGCTTGTGCCTTTGGAATACTAGTTGTAAAACAACAACTACCACTGTACACAAAAGGCTAATCTGTGCCCTTTATATGGATTTGAAACTATTCACAGGAGAGGTAAATTTTTATCTTTCATGCAGTTCTAGGCATGAAATCTACCATCATGTTGGGCATATATATAGTGTATTTTGGGAGAGACAATATCAGAAATTGTCAGTAAGGAATGAGACACAAGACACTGTATTTAGTATCCTAAAGATATACTTCAAGTTATATCAGAATCATTGGGAAAACAATGATTCTGATGAGACCAACTGCTTACCTACATTACACATAGGCACATGTCAATTATAGTAGTGTTAGAAAGGCAAATTTGTGACTGTAAAGACATTAATGTGATGCATTTTTAGCAATATTGTTACTATTGACTCTGATTTCTCAGAACACACATCGTTTGCAGCCTTTTATGGTGATACGGCTGCTCTGTGCTAACTTCTCTAAAACCACAAAATTTGGGGGCGGTTAAATCAAGGTTGAATTGTCCAAAGAAGCATTTGCCTACCAGATGCCATTGATCTCTTCTGTGCCTCTTTTCTGGGAAAACTTCTGAGTAAAGTGTTATTAATCTGATTCAAAGTTTTGTGAAGAATCAACTCATGTTAGCATCATTTGGTTTGATGTATCCATTTCTATTTTCTGTATGGGTCTCTTTTGTTTTCTAGATTCTAAGAGCAGATGAAATCCAGTGACAGCCAGTATACCAAGACTAGCAAGAAATATGTACAGAAAGATCATTTTTTTCTTTCATCGATTATAAATATTTGATCAAAGATAGCATATGGAATATGTTGCCATTGAAATCTTTGAATTCAGATTCATGCTTAAAGGGTCATTCACCCATGGGTCTCAGGGAGAAGTAAAAAGGGCTCCAGGGTTGCCTGTCTCTGGGTTGGCACTACAGTTTTTAGAATAAAAGCTATGTTACTGTGGATGTAAAACTGGAAATTCTGAGGGTGATGGAGTGAGACATCCAGGGATTTAAAAAATCTTCTGTACTCTTGTTTATAAAGTCTATCAGAAACCTCACATTGCTGCTTGATTCATCTCCTTTTGTAAATAGGGTAGTTCTATCTGTACTTGGTGAGGCCTCAGGCTCACCAGAAGTGTGTAGTGTCATATTTTCCACTTCAGCTTCCTCATTTTTTATTTCAAATCTTCAGTGGTTCCTCATCTGCTCTAAGACTTGAGCCATTGGTAATCAGGTTCTAGATCCTCTCATCTGAACAAGAGGGTGGCAGGCAATATAAGAAATACCTGAAGAAAGAGAGGAGGAGCTTTGTGTGGACAGTTGAATGCCCAGTCCTTGCCCTGGGTTCTCTTGGGGCTCTGGCAATGGCAGTGGTGAAACTGCCTCTATATACTTTATAAAATTAATCAGAGAAGAAGTGAGGGGGAGAAATGAAAATGAACCAAGGTTGCAGCATGATTGGCATTAATCATGAAGTCAGTATGCCCTCTGACTTGCTTCCTCATAGCTGTGTGGTGCCTATTGTAGAATAATGTAGACTATGGTACAAGATTATAGTTTCCTTTGACTGCTCTGTAGATAACAATTTGAACATTATGAAATGCTGAATTTTTCCTTTGAGATATTATCTCAGATCCTGCATACCAGTGAAACGACTGACATCAGCTGGTCTGAAGGATTCCATTGATGCCAGCTGGTCTGAGGAACTCCACAAGAAGCTGACTCATCAAAGAATGCAGTTTCCACATCCTGATGATTTCATCCCCTTTACCCCAACCAATCAACAACCTCAATTCTCCAGCTCCTCGCTCTCCATGATCCTTAAAACAACCCCAGCCCAGAACTTCTCAGGGAGATAGATTTGAAGGTCTTTTTACATCTTCTTGCTTGGCACCCCACAATCATTAAACTCTTTCTCTGCTGCATTCCTGCTGTCTCAGTGTAATTGGTCGGTTACTGCACAGCAGGCATATGAATCAATTGGTTCTATAACAGTGATGTTTCTTTTTATCTAGGCTGTGGTCAGAAGGGCCCCACTGTGGTTATGATTCTCTGTGTAAGAATTTAAACTATGAATCAACTTGGAAAACATAAAAATCAAGATAAAGATCATTTGGAACTCTACTGAATAAAGAACACATTCTTTATTACATAATGGGCAAATGTTATATCCGTTTTGTTTTGGTAGAGTTTTAAATTGTAATTCTCCACGCAAGGTTGAGGTAAGGCAGTCTCTGAAATTCCTATTATCTGTAATAAATTTTTGTGATATTCTTCTAAATATTAATAATATATTACGTGCATTTTTATCATAGCATTTTTTATTCCTTGGGCTTTGCTCAAGGGATTGATACTCTTAGTCCAGGTCTTTATGTTGTGACCAGTGAAAAACAAACCAACAAAGTCAATAATCCTGAGTTTTACAGCTTTTGGGAGCACAGATTGAATTCTCCATAGAGGAGATGACACTCATTCAGCCCTTGGTGTAGGCAAGTTGATTCCTTCGCTTACAGTCAGTGGAATCAAGCTTTGCTTTCCGTAAGTCCATTCTCCTCAATTTCAGCTTACATATCTCCATAGAAAAGAAAAAAACTGTCAATGCTTTTCTGACTTTTATGACAATATTAATCCAAACCAAGGAGAGAGGCACTGTGTCCTTCCCACCAAATTAACACCAAAACATTCTTTCCTTTGCAAACTGAAAACAACTACAGGTTGAGTATAATCCAAAAGTCGAAAATCCCAAATGGTCCAAAATTAAAAATGCTTTGAGCACCAACATGATACTCACAGGGAATGCTCATTGGAGGATTTCAGATTTTGGATTGGGGTGCCCAATTGATAAGTATTGACAAACATTCCCAAATCCAAAAAAAAACAAAAACAAAAACAAAACAAAACCTAAAATCCAGAACATATCAAGTCCTAAGCACATTGCATACACTATATATAGTTGTAAAACCTGACTAAGTTTCCAAAACCTTGGGATGAGCCCTACAAAGTTAAATCCTTGTTGAGTTCCACTGGGTATGCAGTGAATTATTTCCTTATCTCTGGAACAATTTCCTGGTCTCCAGGATGGGTCCTTATAATGGGACCTGTATGGAACCTCACTTCTCTGAATTCAGGCTGCTTGGTTGGGACTTTATAGAGATTGTAATCTGGTCTATATCTCCCTAGCCTCTTTCTGGAGTTCTCATTCCTACAAATAGCCTCAGAACTATTATCAGTTTCCCCTGGTACACATCTTTGCTGGATTTTCTCACTAAAAAGTGATTCTTGTGATTCACTCTTTAGCCTTCTCTATCCTCCTCTGTGCTCTTGCAGGCTGACGTTTGTGAATGTCATTGTCTGGTCGTCCTTTCCCAGTTTGGGTTTGGGTGATGGGAGGCATTGACGGAAGTTGGAGTGAGGTTTGGGTACTTGTTTCCCAGACTCTCTTTTTGTTTGGGCATCTCTTGATGGTAGCTGCATTCTACAACTACAGACCACATCTCCTGTACAGCAGCTGCTGCTACAGGTCTCCCAGACTCCAGCAAGAGTTCCAGCTCCCTCCTTGTCATAGGCTGAATGATGGTCCCCAATGATATCTGTATCCTAATTCCTGAAACCCATCAATATTATCTTGTATGGAAAAAAGGTCTTTGCAGATGTGATTAAGTTAAGGTTCCTGAGATGGACAGTTTACCTTGGATTATTTAGCTGGATCCTGAATGTAATTACAAGTATCTTATCCGTAAAAGAGAGAGAGAGTGGGGCATTTGACTACACAAGGAAGAGAAAAAAGCCATGTGATGGGAGCAGTCAGAGAGAGAAGTTGTACATTGCTAGCTTTGAAGATAGAGGGAGAGACCCTGAGCCTAGGAATTCCAGTTCTAGATTCTGGAAGAGCCAAGGAAATGGATTCTCTCTAGAGCCTTCACAGCGAGAGCAGCCCTGCCAACAACTTGATTTTAGCTTTGTAAGCATCACTTTGGACTTCTGGTATTCAGAAAATAAGAGAAAAACTTTCCGTTGTTTTAAGCCACTGAGTTTGTGGTCAGATATTTTCCAGCAAGCCTAGTGTAAATTGTTCCACTGTTGTGAAATCCAGGTTGCTTCATGGCCCCACAATTGGTCTCCCTTAATCTGCTCCCACCTTTGTGAGAGGTCCCATTCATCACACTCTGTTGAGTCACCTTTTAGAGCATGGCACTTGTGCCTTGCGGGTACTCTCACTGGTACTCCTCCCTTCCTTTGCCAAGGCCAGGAGAATTACGGCTGGAAGTTCTCATTTAACTTTCAGTGAGTTCTATGAGGGCAAGGACGGTGGGTTTTGTTTTGTTGTGTCTGTGTTTATAAATAGATTAATTAGTGTAGAAACATTATCAGCCTGCATTTGGGAAAAGTACCACTGGAGCAAGAAACAAAAGGATTCTTAAAGGCTGTCATTTACATTTATGCAAATATACCATATGATCTGAGCTACACATGATCTTACAAGTCTTATATAAATAGTCTTCATGTTGTCAAAGCAAGAGTTTACCTTGCCAACCATAATATGAAAAAATGAAATAATTCAATACTGAAAGAATTCATTTTTAAAATGTTTCAAATAGTATGTGTACTTTTGAACACAGACTTTCTGAACATATTTTCTTCTTTGTTGCTGTCTTATAAGTAACCAGTCTGGAAATTTAGGATTGTCAGAATACATTACACACACACAAACACTTACACACAGTCACACATATACTTGCACACAACATCTAACAGTTTATCTTGTGATATTTTAGTCCCACTAAAGAAATTGAAAGTCAGCTTATGGTTTTGCAATTGTAGCACGTAAGTATATTAAGTGATATTAAGCTGAGGTCCAGAATTAGTCTGTAAGCTGGCAAACTTCTACATTTATCTTCTTATAGCATAACAAAATGTGTTATCCTCTATAGGACTGATTTAATAGCTTTTATAGATCTGAACCAAGCAATTATTTCCAAGCCCCAGCTATTCTGACCTTTCCTATCGTTGTTGTTACCACCATAAAAAATACTTTGTACACAGTGCTGGGTACTGAACAGGTATCTTGAGCACACACTATTCCTAAACTCTCAACTTCAATCGTTGCTATATTCTTCTGTTCTGAACTGAAAGGAGGTTTGCTAACAGAAACTCAAAAGCAGTGGACAGGATTTGAAAGTATGTGAAAGAGTTCCATGTTTTCAGTGAAATACTTATTTATCTTTCTTTTTACTTATGGGGACCTTGATTGGTTGATTTTTTACAGTCCTCCAAATAATAAAGTTTCTACTATTTACATTAGCAATCGATTTCCACCTAACCATTCTCTTGAATATATTTTATTTTCCTTATAGCACTTATTACTTGCAAAATTATCCCATATAATACATTTATTTGTTTTTAAAATCTATCTTCTACACAAGAATGTAAACCCCATGGGGACTGTTACCTACTGCATCCCTAGATGAAAGTTAGAAAGTGCTTGACATATAGTAGAGATATGCCCCAAAAAAGGTTAAATGAATCATGATGAAATCAACTTTGCTGCTTAGGTGGTCAAATAAATAATGTCACAGGTTATTTTGGTGACAGATATATTTATAGCACTACATGTTGTTTTCTGAAAAGAAATTCCCTGGGAAAAAATAACTTACTATGTTGGACCAATAAGTATGTCTCAGATGTATTTCATCATCAAAGCAGATCTGGAGTCAAGGCAATGCACCGTCCATTCACAGAAGTTCCATTGTCCAGGAGCCGGGGATGAGTGCTTGTTAACACCAAAGCTTTACTTTAAACACTTTAAAAACATGCTATAACTCCCACCTCTTGTATTCCCGAACTGAGATCAAGGATTAAAAGGCTCCAAGAGTTTCCAATCTCTGTGGAAAATTGGCTGTCACATGGAACGAGATATATACTAACTGATTTTGCCGTGCAATTGGGTTCTTAATGAAAGCAGTATAAAACAAAACTGCATCCTTCTGTATTTCGTTTGTGCATCTTGTACCTGGAATAAAATGTAACTGCTGTAAATCTTTAAGTTAGGTTCAATAAAGCAATAATACTGTACTGTGCAAACTGACCATTTAGCTTAACGACTGATTTGTTACACCATTAACTTGTCCCCTGCCTTGTCTTAGGGCTCTTTGCTAACTGAGTAGTTGTTAACTACTGTAATGAACAGATTCTTCTAAGAGGAAAAACAGCTTAAACTGGGAAGTTGGTGATATCGCTGACTGATACCTTAAACGTGGCCATGGAATAATGCATAGATTTTAAAGTTATTAATGTTTCATCATGGAGGTATTGTAGGCCCTCAAAAATAGCTTTAGAAATGAAATCAGCTAAAGAAAAGGTATGTAGAATCATGTTGAGGCTTTGTAATTTGCACCTTACATGTCAGATTTCTTAGCTGCTACTTTAAAAGATCTCTGTAGTCAGATTACATGGTTTGGAAAATGTAGTACTATCATTAAGAGTAGCATTCATGACATTTATTTTCTCTTATTGACCAGTATACTCTCTGATGTAAAAGTATCCCTTGCATCCTCTGAAGAAACACATGAAACTATGGAGATGGTCAATTCATAATTAGAATAAGCTGATGGGAAGACGCAGTGTCCTCTGAGACATCCTGGGCACAGGAAAGAGAATGGATAACTTGAAGCCAGTCCTTAGAACTGGAACAGGGAATGAATGTACTTTGCTAGTCTCAGGTAGTCCAGCCTGGACTTCAACATCGGAGATAGTATTTCCACATCTATATGTAGTACAACTTCATCAGCTTCTAGAGAAATGTAATCTAAACCCTTCATCTTACACAGGAAACTCCACTGTGGTCTACTTTGAAATTTTATAATGTACAAAGGCTGTTTGTTGTCTTCTGTAAGCAGACTCATCTCAGTATTCCTTTAGAAACCAAGCTATCTGGCAGTTTTTGATGTGTGATTTGCCAAGATCATATTAGTCTCCTCTTTCACAGAGATGTTAAGTGAAAAAAAATAAAGCCATAATAATTTTGGAGGAAAATGCCCACAACTATTTCTATAATTCTGGGGTGGAGGGTATTTTTGAAGAGCTTCCTCAGCATGGCACCAAAGGCAGAATTCACATTTGAAATGTTCATGCAATTCTATGGTATGAAAATTAAAAACAAACTTCTGAATGCAAAGCCACAATGTTAAAAGGCCAACTAAAAACTGCGTAGAAATATTTCAGTATAAAAAATACAGGTTAATATGCTGACATATGACATGCCTGTAAATAAATAAGGAAAATAACCTAGATTCCCAATAGTAGGGAACTGATAAATAATTGGCATTCATTAAATAAAATAAAAACATGTAGTCATGAAAAAATATAATTCTATATGGGACATGAAAAGATATTAATATTGATAAATGAGAAAGGCAGTTACACAGTAGGCTGTACAATATGATAAATACATTTCTATTTTTACTAAAAATTAAATGACTAGGGCAACATTTCAGAAGGCTAAACAACAAAGTGTTTATAATGATCATCTCTGGTTGGTTGTATTTTAGGTAACTTTAAAATGTTCTAACATCTAAAATAAGCATGAATTACTTATGTAAAACTATAAATAATTGCATAACAACATATTAAAGACATGGCAGATATACCATAGGTGTCAGGCTGCTGCTTTTTTTCATCTACTTTTTTTTTTTTTTTAAATTTTGGATGAACTGTCATCAAAAGTCTTTTTGTGTACTGTAAATACCTTTGGAAACAACATTAAATCTTTCAGATCTCTGGGGACGTAAGTTGATATTTAAAGTTTGTGTGGATAGGTTATATGACTATCTAGTATATGGAATTCTGCCACCCAGTAATTTATAGATCAAGGGGAAAATGATGCAGCTGCTACTTGTATCTGTGCACCACGGAGTACTTCAACCCAGAAATGATGCTGGCCATGCACCACCATTACTCATACTGGGCAATAAAACCTCTGGCCATAAACTCCCCGCTCCTGCCATGGCTGTGCTGATAGAGCTTTATGCCAGGAGCATAGTCAGAGGAATGACTACCAAAGACAATTACATAAAAAAAGGTGCTGCTATGCTTTTACTAGGTTCTGTATCTGCCTCACTGTGGTCTACCACTTATGTTCTAAATAGGTATTGAATGAATCAATTCTTGCTCTTCCATGGCTTTCTCTATTTTTTTTTTCTCCCATTGAGGAAGTATGATATTATGTGTAACTAAACTGTCAGTGTGGGCTCTGGAATCTGTGTTCAAACTCTGGCACTGCCACTAACTAATGTGTAATCTTGGGCAAGTCACTTTTCTGTTCTTTGGTTTCCTTATCTGTAAAATGAAATTAATTTCAACCTTATCGGATGAGAAGATCCAATGGGATAATATATATAATGAACTTAAGACAGTGATTGATCCATGAGTCTGCAGTGAATGTTAGCAATTATTATTGCCAGTGTGCATAACCTGTTGAAAGCTCCCAAGGTTAGATAATATGTTTGGTCATTGTAACATTTTGTAAGTAGCTGAAGAGGCTAGTTCATTCACATCCTTGGAGTTCTATGTGCTATCCACTTTATGTTCAACCTTTTCAACAACCCTAGCAGCTTACATTATTTTCTACTATCCAAGTGAAAAAAACTGAGCCTAATCAGGACTGTTCTTCTTCAATCCTTCATACTCCCTCCCTTTACACATCCTATGTTGCTTCTGGTTATAGCACGCCCAGAATTCACAGGTGGGGTCTTCCAACAATCCTCCTGCCACCTCCTCTTCATTAGACTTGGTACTCTTCAAGGGGTTTTGAAGAGCCTTGAATGAGTAGCATATAATACACATTGCTGGTGGTTCTGCTCTGGCCTTTTACTGAAATACTAATAAGTAGATTTTGCTCAATCTTGGTGAACAAGTCTTGTGTTGAGCTTTGTTTCTTCTTGATTTTGGGTACTGCCTTCTGCTCAACCTTCTCAGGACAGATGTCCTACTGAACTTGTTTCTGCATCCTGCTGCCATACCACACCCATATAGACTGCCTGACCAGACCTCTACCTATTGTGTACCTATTGCCTTTTCCTCCTCCCCACACTCTGCTTTGTCCACTTGTAGGCCCTCCACTGACAAAAACCACCTGCTTACTAGAGCCTCTGCCTAATGGTTGTTGGCTCTTTCAATGTGCCAGTGGCCAAGGCAGATTTTGTCCCTGCTGGAGTATCATCGGATCTACAGCATGCTCCCTGTATTAGCTCTGTCAGAACTATTGGTCCTTCCAAATCTGTCCATCTTGCCAAAAACAAAGCTCTAGTTCCGGGATCTGAAGTCTGTTCATGTTGGAACCCTCTTAATTCCTTTAGTGACCATTAATGCCAGCTGATAAGTGAATATTTCACCCCCATCCTATGAAGACAGATGTGGATTCCATCATGGAACTGACTTACAATTACCATAGGAGCATTTTCATATCTGTCCATGTGGAGAACCTGTGAATCTGGGAATTTATCCATTTAGAAGATGCTTCTGGCTTCTGAATGGAGAAAGAGTTTCAAATGGCCATTTTAACTCATGCTCAAAAAAGCCAAAATGAGCACAGTTCACTCTGAAATAATAAAATTATTTATAAAATTGTATTGACTTCTCAAACTTTTAATGTTTGAATATTTTTCGTCAGCTGTCGAGATAAAGATGCACACAGAAAGCAGAATTAACTAAATAGAAAAGTCAATTCTCTGACTAGAGTGGAAAACTGCATTATTTGAAATTCTCTTGCCTGTCTCCTATAAAAATGAAAACATGCAAAAATAACTTCTTATTTGCATATAAAATGCTACATAAAATTGGTCTACAGCTTATCTCATGCTGTAAACACAGGGAAAGGAGAAAATACACATTTGTATGTACAGCTTATATTGAAAAGTCTTATTAAACCCAAATTATGCATTTCCATTCAGGAAAAACTTCCCTAATAGAAAACTGCAGCCATTTTGCTTGACAAGACATTCCAAAGGTTCACATGGTAGGAGGTATTCCACTATGTTTATATGAGCTGTTGGTTACATTGCAAAGAGAGTGGTGTGATTAAAATACTGCTTACTACTTGGGATCCTGAGGTGGGAGAATCACTTGAACCCAGGAGGCACAGGTTGTGGTGAACCGAGATCCCACCACTGGCGTCCAGCCTGGGTGACAGAGTGCGACCCTGTCTCAAAAACAAACAACAAACAAACAAACAAACACACTTAGCCTCCTGTGGAGTGTGGGTACACTACTGTGAAAGTGTCATCATTTTTGGGGTATGTAAATGTAAATCTGGGCAAACTCTTTAAATCAAGATCTCAACTAAGACTGGCTGATACCCAGAACCTACAAAGAACTCAAACAAATTTACAAGAAAAAAACAACCCCATCAAAAAGTGGGCAAAGGATATGAACAGACACTTCTCAAAAGAAGACATTTTCGCAGCCAAAAGACACATGAAAAAATGCTCATCATCACACACCATCAGAGAAATGCAAATCAAAACCACAGTGAGATACCATCTTACACCAGTTAGAATGGCAATCATTAAAAAGTTAGGAAAAAACAGGTGCTGGAAAGGATGTGGAGAAATAGGAGCACTTTTCCACTGTTGGTGGGATGTAAACTAGTTCAACCATTGTGGAAGACAGTGTGGCGATTCCTCAAGGATCTAGAACTAGAAATACCATTTGACCCAGCCATCCCATTACTGGGTATATACCCAAAGGATTATAAGTCATGCTGCTATAAAGACACATGGACACGTATGTTTATTGCGATACTATTCACAATAGCAAAGACTTGGAACCAACCCAGATGTCCATCAATGATAGACTGGATTAAGAAAATGTGGCACATATACACCACGGAATACTATGCAGCCATAAAAAAGGATGAGTTCATGTCCTTTGTAGGGACATGGATGCAGCTGGAAACCATCATTCTCAGCAAACTATCACAAGAACAGAAAACCAAACACCGAATGTTCTCACTCACAGGTGGGAATTGAACAATGAGAACACTTGCACACAGGAAAGGGGACATCATACACTGGGGCCTGTTGGGGGATGTGGGGAGGAGGAGGGATAGAATTGGAGATATACCTAATGTAAATGATGAGTTAATGGGTGCGGCACACCAACATGGCACATGTATACATATGTAACAAACCTGCACATTGTGCACATGTACCCTAGAACTTAAAGTATAATAAAAAAGAGAAAAAAAAGACTGGCTGATACCTTTAAAAGACAACTATAAGATATTTCTTGTTTATCTGAGTATACTATGAATTTGATTTTTTTGTTATAAAAATTATCTTACTATTCGATTGTAGCATCCATACAGAACATTGCACAACTTGGAAGTATGTAGCATGATGAATTTTATGCTGCAAATATGTAATATCCACTCAGATAAAAGAAAAAAGAACATTACCATTCCAAAAGCACCCATCTTATTCCTTCCTTATAGAATCCCTACTTGCACAATGGTAACCATCATCATGATTTTGAACTCTATAAATAAGTTTTGTCTGTTCCTCGATGTTTATGTAAATATAAAATTTATATATAAAAACACAATGTATTGTGTTTTTGTTTCTGGCTTTAAAAAAACTCAATAATATATTTTTGACATCCATGCATGTTTTTATTTTTAGCAGTAGTCTTTTATATTTTTGTTATTTTGCTCTATAGTATTCTATCATATGGAGTTATCAGAATTGATATTTGCATTCTATTGTTGATATTTGAATTGTTTTAATTTTTGCTATTACATTTCTTTTGGAGCACATATTGATGTATTTATTTTAGGCATTATATCAAGAGTAGAATTATTGGACATAGGGTATATGTATAATCAACTCTAATAATATTGAGAAAAAGTTTTCCAGTGTTTGGACCAGGTTAGATTCTACAAGCCGTTCTAATTGCTTCACATCCTTGCCCACACCTAGTGTAGTCAATCTTCTTAATTTTAGTTATTGTGGTGGATATGTAGTGGTATTTTATTATTATTATGTTTTTATATAATTATATAATTATTATTTTACTGATGACAACTGTTTATTTTACTGATGACTAATGACGTTGAGCCGTTATATGTTTTTTTTGGCCCTTTTTGTAGTTCCTCTTTTCTGATGTGCCTATGTAAGTCTCTTTCCCAGTTTTTCTATTGCATTGTCTTCTTGTTGGGTTTCAGGATTTCTGACTACAACTCCTTTGTTGGATAGATCCATTGTAAGTACACTCTTTCATTCTGTGGATTATCTTTAACGTCTTAGTTTTAAAGCTGCTTAACATAGCCATTATTTCCTTGCTTTGGTCATTAGTAGTTTCTGTATCCTGTTTAAGAAATCTTTGCTTACCCAAAGCCATTAAAATATTCCCTTATGTTTTCTTTTAAAAAATTGTGAAAGGAGTAGAGTCAAGATTAATTTTATTTCTATACAGATATCTAATTGACCTAGTACTATTTGCTTTATCATTGTAAAGACCATTATTTCTCTAGTTTACTGTGGTGTTACCTGTTTTATAAATCAGGTGATTTGTATATGCATGGGTCTATTTCTAGATTTTTAAATTCTCCTCCTTTGGTCTCTTTGTTTATCTTACAATCTTATTATACTTCTATGATAAGTATATTAGATAGTAAGTCTAAAACTTAGTTCTTTCTAAAGATTACCTTGACCACATTTAATCATTTGTATTTTCACATAAATTTTAAAATTATCTTGTGAATTTGCAAAAAAAAAAAAAACCTGCTGAGATTTTAATTAGAATTGCCTTGTATATATAGATCAATTTGAGCAATACTGAATTTGCTTTATCTCTTCATGGATTGAGGTCTTTAATTTCTTTCAATACTTTTTTGGTAAATTTTAATCTGAAATTTATGCATATTTTTGTTAGATTTAGTCCTTGATAGTTAATGTTTTGGTTGGTATTGAAAGTGGTTTGAGTTTTGACATTTTATTTTCAAATTGCTACTTTGAAATTTTTAACTCTATTTTTTTCTTTTATATTTTTATATACTTTAAAACATTTTTATATTTATCTTCTACCAGTGAATGTAAAAGTGACCATGTAAAATTTACTTTTTAATTCCAATAGTTTATTTGGAAATGCTTTTGAAATATGTAAATATAGAGTGATGCCATTTGCAAATAACAGCAGTTTAATTTTTTCTTTCCAATTCTTGCATCTTTTATTTTTCTTGACTTAGTTTACGAGCTATGATTTTCTTTTACAATGTTGAGATAGATATAATGTGTAAAATAAATGATCTTTGTCTCATTCCTAATCTCAGAGAAATGATACCATATCCTTTATCATAGTAAGAAAGCTTCATTCCATTGTTAATTTTCTAAGAATTATTATCATATATAGATGTTGACTGTTAAAAAAGTTTTTCAGTATTTGTTAGATGATTTTATGATTTTTTTCTTTTATCATGTCCATGTGATAATTTACAATGATTTTAGAATATTAAACCAACCTTGCATTCCATAAGTATAGCCAATGTGTTTTTTATTTTATTTCTTACATATTTTTTCAAGATATATTCCCTGGATTTGTCTGCAAATGTTTTATTCAAGAATTTGAGATCTC